>NC_073395.1:3732952-3785452 GCF_028641065.1 Leucoraja erinaceus
ACCTCACGCGCCCAGAGACCCGGGTTCCATCCTGACTACGCTGGCCGCTGTCTCTCCATAGTTTTCACGTTCTGCCCTGTGGGAGATTGTTTCCCGAGTTGGGAAGTCCAGACAAGGGGTTCCCCTTGGATAAGGGGGAAATCCTTTAAAACCGAGATGAGTAGAACTTTGTTTTCACACAGAGAGTGGTAAATCTGTGGAATTCTCTGCCACAGAAGGTAGTTGAGGCCAGTTCATTGGCTACATTTAAGAGGGAGTTAGATGTGGCCCTTGTGGCTAAAGGGGTCATGGGGTATGGAGAGAAGTGCAGGTACAGGAGACTGGGTGGATATCAGCCATGATCATATTGATGGCGTTGCAGGCACGATGGCCGAATGGCCTCCACTCCTGCCCTAATTTCTATGTTTCTAGTGACCCGTGGTTTCCCCAGGTGCTCAGGTTTCCCTTCCTCCCACAAAGGAAAAAAAGACTAAATAAACGGGCGTTTAGGAGTTGGAACTATGGTGAGTGTCACCTGGGATGTGGGGAACAAGTGCTAGTGTCCGCGGGACCAGAGCGGGTTGCGTGGGCACAGGACGTGTTATAGGCATGAGCCGTGTAGGGGAAGGGGGGGTAGAAGGGAAGGGAGAGACATTAGAAAAAAGGAAAGACAGGGACAGGAATTGGTTAAGGCTGGCATCCCAGCAAAGAACCCCCCTTGAATGCAGTAGAAAATAGAACGAGACGCCAAGAGAACCGAGAGATAGAGAATCGAAATCTAGCGAAAGAAAATAAGTACGTGGAACCACTGACCGATGTGGGGGGAGGAACAAATGCAAAAGCAGGGGTGAAAAGTGGGGGGGTTCCTCACCGCAGAGTAAAGGCCTCCAGTTATGAAAGAAGGGTGAAAATGGTGTCGGACTCCGACCCACATTGGGAAAGTGTTCCGGAAGCGACGTGCAGAGTAAGTTTAGGAGGTTAGTGTTTCCTGAAGATCCCCCTCAATCCCTCAGCCTCCGAAAATCCAGTGAGACAAGCCAGAGTCTTGTAAATCTGGATGGCATCATAGGAAGAAGTATAACGTTTGAGGGAATGAGGAGGAAGGGGTGGGAAGGGAGAATGTGCGTTATTTAACATTGGAGTTGAGAGAGAGAGGGTGCACAATGTGACCAGAAATGGTTATGTGGGCCTGGAAAAGTACTCCGTAAATAAAAGAATGTGAGGGTGCTTGACGCACGCTGAGCTACAGACCCAGGAGTGTGACGTCCGAGGGCAGCTATCAACCGGCCTGAGGGCGAAAATCAAATGAACTCCTGTCTCCGTCAGAAGACTGGGCCTGCCTCCATTTGATATTTGTGATCAGTGATTAAGGGAAATGTCCAACTGTACGAGCTTCAGAGGTGTAAAAAAAAAAAAATCAGACTCTGTAGGACGTAGAATGTAAGTACTGGGAGTCGGAGCTCGTGACGTCCTAGGACGGCTAGGACGCGACGGCAGGCAGGGGGAAAAAGCGGTAACTAGGACGGTTGTTAGAAGAGTGAAAAAGGTCCAAGAGAAGCCAACCCACCCCACCCAAAAAACCGAAGTGCCTACTAGCCGTATCAACGTAATTCTCCGGCTTTCAGAATCGGGGGGAACCAAGGAGAACGCACTCGAACGACATCGTACAGGGGACAGGGCCCGACAAAGAAGGAAGGACTTAAGTGAGGTGAGAAAAAAGTGCGGGAGAACTCTAGCGGGGGCAGCAGCCGATAATGGAGCGAAGGAAAGAGGCAAAGTTTTTCGGAAATCGCATAGCATCGGCGTTAGAAAAAGTGCTGGCGAAATCAGAGGGTGCGCAGCAGCTATGGAGCGAAGGAAATAGGTAACGTTTCGGGACGAGACCAGTACGGGTTTAGACCGAACTTGCCTATTTCTTTAGGGTTCGGCCCGAAACGTTGCCTATTTCCTTCGCTACAATAAGAGAGGCTGCTGCGCCCGATGGAGTGTTAGCAAGCACTTTTGTCACCTTCCGCATTTGTCCAGCATTGCAGTTCAGTATTAACTTAAATGGAGGTTGTGTCGGGGAAGAACGGCGCGGCCTGTTTAAATCGAAGGTGGGGGCAGAATGCTGGAGTAACTCAGCGGGAAGGGCATGCTAATGGCGAGAAGGGAAGGGGGCGGGGAGGGTCGAGACCCCGGAGTCGAGAGTCGGCCGGGGGGAGAGAAAAGGAGGTTGGGGCTAAAGAAAGATGAGTGAAGAAAGGCATGTTAGGGGGCGCATACACAGAAAGGTTCAGGGAATTGAAAGAAATGGTTGTCAAACTCGAACACCAGAAAGAAAAGACAAGGATGGAAATGGGAGAAAAAGAAAGAAAAAAAAGAAAGTAGGGAGAAGGTCGAAAAAAGAAAAAGATAACGGGAGGTGGAATTGAAAGTGTGTTTGAATATCTTCATTCATTGTTCGATATCTCTAGAGACAGGGATCAACAACATGGGGAAAAGGGCAAGGTAGGGGGGGAAAAAAAAAGGGGAATTTGGTGGGGGGCAAAGGGGCAAGGAGTGGGGGAAGCAGAACAGGGGCACAGGGGAAGGAGAAGGGGGATAAGTGAAAAACCGAGGGAAGAGGAACAGGTGTTTAAAAAAAGAAGTGGTGAGATTGTGGATTATCTGGCTGAGCAGAAGGTAGTTTTGGAGGCACACAGTTTCATTGGCGAGATGGAGAGGGAGGGAGAGTGTGGCCATTGTGAGAAAGGAGAAGGGGTATGAAAAGGAGTAGGGATAAGGAGTTGGTTATCAAAATGAGCATAGTGAAATGGCGGTGCAGGCCGCGAGGAGAATGGCCTAGACTCCGGAACCTATTTTCTGGGTTAGATTTGCGATGAGGGGGCACAGAGATAAAAACCTGTTCCCTCAAAAATGTCGTCTATAAATGGAAAGCTATGTGTATGGAAATATTTTGGGTGGGTGGACAAAGGGAGGCCTGGAGCGCACAACGCAGAGGAAAAATGAGGAAAAGAAAAGAGCTTTAAAAGACTGTTTAAGACGGCGCAGTGAGAGGTGCCTGGTGACGCACTGTGGTGGTTAAATTGTGGTTATGTGTGTTTTGATTAGAGGAGACTGCAGCAACAACTTGCGTTAAGCCCAAAGGGCTGAATGGAAAAAAGGAAGAAGATAAGCTAATAAAAGGAAGATCCTGGGCATTAATAGAAACTGAAATTTTTAGGGAAGGTGATAAGATAGAGGTACTTGTGGTTCCGCATAAGATGTCGGGTGGGGAGGGGCGACAAAAAATTAAAGGTCCAGGGGACGTGAGCTAAAAATGAGCGCGACATAACCATAAAGACCTATACGGTCACATTGACCCTGACTAGGACTGAAGAAGTGTCTCGACCCGAAACTCACCCTTCCTTCCCCGGCCAGAGATGCTGCCTGTGTAGCGGGTTTACTCCAGCTTTTGGGTGGCTGCTGGTGTTATTCTTGCTTCACATGCCACATCCACACAGGAATATAATGTTGGGGAATCGTGGGTTGCCAGCACGGAAAGGGGCATTGTAAGTGGTGTGTCATCTTTCTGTCCCGATGCACTGGTTCAGCAGGCAACAACACTTTACAAAGTCCTCGATACAATGACAGGAATAAGTGAAAGATGGTATTTGAACGGAGAGAGTGGGAAAACTTGTGGTTGTTTCATGGTCGGGTTGTGTGGTTAGAAACATATGAAACATGAAATTAGGGGCAGGATAGGCCATTCAACCTTCCAGCCTGCCCCGAATTCCAATGAATAATGGCTGATCATCCACCAGGAGCCCGTACAGGCTTCCTAGCCGAAAACCCTGAGACGCCTTGAACGCAAGGGCCAAATCTAACTAACTCTAAATATAAGCCAATGATGGGCCTCAGCCGAAACTCTGTGCCAAGAGAGTTCCGAGATTCACCACTCTCGTTGGAAAAATTCTCACGCTACGCCTGATAGTGATGTAACCAGGGAGTTTAAGAGCGTCAGCAAGTTTTTTTTATGTAGAGAGACAGCGCGGAAACAGGCCCTCGGCCACAAGAGTCCGTGCCCAACAGCGCCCCCCGCACACACCAACCACACACACAAACACCACCCACACACACAAACACACACACACACTCACACACCAAACACACACACGCGCCACACACACACAGGACATTTCACTATAACCAAGTCAATTACCTACAAACCAGCACGCTTGGATTGTGGGAGGAAACCGAGCAGCCGGAGAAACAACACAGGTCCCCCCCCCACGGGAGAACGTCAAACCTCCGGACAGACAAAGCACCCGTAGTCGGGATTGGAACCCGACTCCTCTGGCGCAGTGAGGCAGCATCCGCCACCAGATGCTGCTACCGTGCAGAGAAGAAATACTTTTTCAGGGACGGTGAAGATTTCCCGGAGGAAAGAGCAAGTGATTGAGTAAGAGTTGGGAATCCCCAATCACCAAGCAGTAGTGATGACCTAACTCCAGTGTCACCACTAACGCACCTGATCAACATTGGCAATGAATGGATTGTGGAACGTCCAGCAGAACAGGATACATACAACCTGGTACTCTGTAAACTATACATACATGGAGGAAAAGTGTGTGTGTGTGGTGTACACTCACACACACCACTACACCACATACACATACAGTCCAAGCACACACAGACACGCACACACCAAAGACACACACACAGACCCGCAAACACAGACACGCACACACAGACCACCACACACAAAGACACACACAGACACACACACACAGAGGACACGCACACACACAGACACGCACACAGACACAGACATGCACACACACAGACACACACAGACATGCACACACAGACACGCACACACACACACAGACACGCACACACAGACACAGACACGCACACACAGACACGCACCCACACAGACACGCACACACAGACAACACACACACGACACACACAGACACACACCACACGACAGAACACGCACCCATACAGACACGCACACAACAGACACGCACACACAGACCGCACACACAGCCACACACACACAAACGCACCCACACACACACACACACACACACACACACACACAGACACACACAGACACGCACAGACACGCACAGACACGCACACACACACACACACACACACACACACACACACACACACACACACACACATACAGACACGCACACACAGACACACACACACAGACACACACAGACACGCACAGACACACACAGACACGCACAGACAGCACAAACAGACACGCACCCATACAGACACGCACACACACAGACACGCACCCATACAGACACGCACACACACAGACACAGACACGCATACACATACATGCACACACACACACACACACACACACACACACACGCACACACACACACAGCACACACACACACACACACACACAGCGACATCGACACTACCGCTGCGCCACCGTGCTGCCCTGGCTAGAAGGGATGTTATTCTGCACCAGGGATGATCACTTGTCTTACAGCGGCACTTCTCCTGAGTGAGTGTTACACACAACACTGCCCTTGCACCTGAATGGACGCTGTCACATTTATACCTTTAAGACACGGAGGCACCTGGAGCAACAGAACTACTTGCTTCACTGCAGTTGTTGAGTTTCAAAAGGGCCGGCAACAAAAAATTGTAACTGGTGCAAAATGCACCCGCGCTGGAATAAAACCCGATGGGTCAGGCAGCATCTGTGGAAGGGCGATGATTGATTCGTCCTGACTCGAAGTGTCACCTGTCCATTCCCTCCACGGATGCTGCCTGACCTGCTGAGTTCCTCCAGCACTTTGTTCAAGATCCCAACGTCAGTAATTCTCCAATTCTCCAAAAATGTGATTTTGCCTGCTGCTCGTTAATGAATTCATTGATGAATGGTGTGGTGGAAGTTGAATTTTGCTCTGTTTGATTTCCGTTCTCCTGTCTCCCAACATTAACTCTCTACGTAGAACCATAGTCTACATACTCCCATTAGTCTAACACAATGCGTCCTTGCTAGAAAATGCATTGGGTTGGATCTCTGATCTACTGCACTCTTTCATTCCACAACCAGCAACGTTACCTATCAATGCTCGTCCTAATAGACTTCACTTTTTAATTCCAACTGTTGATGGTTATACAGTGTGGAAACAGGCCCTTCGGCCCAACTTGCCCATACCGGCCAACCTGTCCCAGCTACACTAGCCCCACCTGCCCGCGTTTGGCTCATATCCCTCCAAACCTGTCCGATCCATGTACCTGTCCTTTAGCAGCTTGTTCCATGCACCTACCACCCTTTGTTTGAAAATGTTACCCCTTAGGAATCGAATATAGGAGCAAAGCGGTCCTTCTGCAGTTGTACCGAGTCCTAGTGAGACCACACCTGGAGTATTGTGTGTAGTTTTGGTTCCCTAATTTGAGGAAGGATATTCTTGCTATTGAGGGAGTGCAGCGTAGGTTCACCAGGTTAATTCCCGGGATGGCGGGGGGACTGTCATATGCTGAGAGAATGGATTAGCTGGGCTTGTACACTCTGGAGTTTAGAAGGATGAGAGGCTATCTCATTGAAACATATAAGATTGTTAAGGGCTTGGACACGCTAGAGGTGGGAAACATGTTCCCGATGTTGGGGGAGTCCAGAACCAGGGGCCACACAGTTTAAGAATAAGGAGTAAGCCGTTTAGAATGGAGATGAGGAAACACCTTTTCTCACAGGGAGTTGTGAGTCTGTGGAATTCTGTGCCTCAGAGGGCGGTGGAGGCCGGTTCTCTGGATACTTTCAAGGGAGAGCT
This sequence comes from Leucoraja erinaceus, assembly GCF_028641065.1. NCBI lineage: Eukaryota > Metazoa > Chordata > Chondrichthyes > Rajiformes > Rajidae > Leucoraja > Leucoraja erinaceus. The sequence continues at coordinate 3,739,717 of NC_073395.1, forward strand.
GGATAGGGGATATGGGGAGAAGGCAGGAACGGGGTACTGATTGTGGATGATCAGCCGTGATCACATTGAATGGCGGTGCAGGCTCGAAGGGCCGAATGTCCTACTCCTGCACCTATTGTCTATTGTCTATTAATGTTTTGATGTTTTATGTGTCATTCTTAATTGTGACTGTATGCCGTGTTGTTACTTGCGGGCGGAGCACCAAGGCTAATTCCTTGTATGTGAATACTTGGCCAATAAATTAATTTATTCATTCATTCATTCATTCATTCAAGTATAACAGCAAGGTATTCCTGCTGACATGAAGCAATAGCATTTGATGTCACCGGTTCAGCTCGGACTGACGTATATCGGAATAGAACGTTCCCTCGTTGTACAATGTGAACACTACGAACATGATGTATCATTTGATTTACTTACTTGCCATTTTAAAGTGATACTTTTGATAGTGAGAGACTTGATCGGGAATCTTCACCAGTAGCTACAAACGGTTCAAACAGCGTCATATAGTGCAACAGTTTAGTTTAGATTAGAGACACAGCGCGGAAACAGGCCCTTCGGCCCACCGAGTCCGTGCCGACCAGCGATCCCCGCACACTAACACTGCCTTACACACACTAGGGGCAATTTGTACATTTACACCAGGCCAATTAGCCTGCAAACCTGTACGTCTTTGGAGTGTGGGAGGAAACTGGAGATCCTGGAGAAAACCCGCGCAGGTCCCGGGGAGAACGTGCAAACTCCGTACAGACAGCGCCCGTAGTCAGGATGGAACCCGGGTCTCTGGCGCCGTGAGGCAGTAACTCTACCGCTGCGCCACCGTGCTGCCCCAAATTAGTTATCTGTGCAATTAAATTATAGGAGTGTTTAAGAGGGAACTGCAGAAGCTGGAGAATCTGACAAACTCATCATGAAGGCATTCTATTCCCCCTTCTTAATGCTGTTCCTCTTTAGGAAATGGCATTCAAATCTCCGAGTTTGCTGGAAAATCGAAGGTAGACAAAAAAGCTGGAGAAACTCAGCGGATGCAGCAACATCTATGGAGCGAAGGAAATAGGCAACGTTTCGGGCCGAAACCCTTCCGGGTTTCGGCCCGAAACGTTGCCTATTTCCTTCAGGGTTTCGTCCCGAAACGTTGCCTATTTCCTTCGCTCCATAGATGCTGCTGCACCCGCTGAGTTTCTCCAAGTTATGGGAGTGTTTGCTCCAGCATTTAGCTGCTGAGATACTCGTTCAGCCTTTGCTTCAGTGGTTGGGCTGCAAGCTGCAGGTGGGGCCATTGCCTTGCACGATGGCGCAGCGATAGAGTTGCTGCAATAAGGGCCTGTCCCACTTGGGCGTGATTTACGCAACATCCTAAAAATTGGTTGGCACGTGGACGTGGTGACGCGCGGTGAGGTGTGGCGGCGTATGCAGTAACGCGCGGCGCACCAGGATTTAGGGATGCTCAAAATCCTCGCTCGCCACATGCGTGACGTATCCCTTGCGCACGCTGACACACGAACATTGCCTACGCTAATTTATTACGAGTCATCGTGCGTCAATGTCCGTAACCATGCGTCGCCCGTACGCCGTCAGCGCGTCATTTGAGCGCCGCACCACGTGACCACCCGGGTATAAAGCGCGCGCAGTTTTTAACATTTTTCACTGGGAAAATCCTCGCCACGGAGATCGGTCTAAGTACGAACGACATCACAAATGGCTCCCAAAAGAAGCAGCGCCCTCGAGGGTACTTGGCGTGCGACTGTTGTACTGCGGGACGATTTCCACGCGACTGTCGCTACCGGCTTGTCGCGTAAATGACGGGCGTCAGTGGGACAGGCACTTTACGGTGTTGGGTTCGATCCTGACTACAACTGTACAGAGGATTAACGTTCTCCCTGGGACCACGTGGGTTTTATCTGGGCGCTCTGGTTTCCCCCCCACCCCCACATTCCAAAGACGTACAGGTTTGTTGGATATGTGTAAGATAGAACTGCAGATGTTGGTTTAAATTGAAGGTAGACACAAAACGCTGGAGTAACTCAGCAGGTGAGGCAGCATCTCAGGAGAGAAGGAATGGGCGACGTTTTGGGTCAAGACCCTTAAGGGCAGGGTCTCACCCGCTGAGTGACTCCAGCATCTTATGTCTATCTCAGGTTTGCAGGTTAATTGACTTCTGTAAATTGTCCCTAGAGCCACTGGGAGATCAGGTTGGTTAATGCGGACAAACTGAGCATCTCCCACACCAGCGGGGGAGGGGGGGGGGGGTCTCCTCATTGACCCTGCCCTGGGGTCACGTTGACTGCTCTACCTGTCGCCCAGCGCCATCGCACACGGTGACATGTTCTTGTTTAGTTTTAGCGCGAGTGGCAATGTACCCTCTTGACCGAAGCCAATTCACCTGCAAGCCAGCGCGTCATTGGAGCACCCGGAGAGAACCCTCGCACGCGGGTCACGGGGAGAACGTACAAACTCCACACAGACAGCACCCGTGGTCAGGATTGAACCCGGGTCTCTGTCGCGGTGAGGCAGCAACTCTACCGCTGCGCCGCTACAGAACAGGTGCAGGGCTTGCCCAATACACCTGCTGCCTTGTGGCTTCACGTGCAGACTGGGTGGGACTCGCAAAGACAAGAGTCACTGGAGAGTCAACGAGAGATTTGCATCTTAAACAAAATAGTGCTCTTGCATCATCTTTCCCTTTGTTCCGTTCTCATTTCTTGTCTAGGCCTGGTTACCTGTGGCTTTGCATAATATTGTCCCGACTGCTGGGGGAAAAAAGCAGTTAGCAAGATAATTAGAGGGTATGGTCCTCATTTATAGTGTTGCTCCCTCCCCTCCCCCTCTCCCTCTCCCTCTCTCCCTCTCCCTCTCTCTCTCTCTCTCTCCCCTCTCCCTCTCCCTCTCGCTCTCCCTCTCTCTCTCTCCCACTCCCTCTCCCTCTCCCTCCCTCTCCCCCCCTCTCCCCCTCTCCCCCTCTCTCTCCCACTCCCTCTCTCTCTCCCTATTTCTCCCCTCCCTCTCTCCCTTTCTCTCCCCCTCCCCCCCCTCCCCCTCTCTCCCCCCTCTCCCTCTCCCCCCCCTCTCCCTCCCCCTCTCCCTATCTCCCTCTCTTCCTCTATCGCTCGCTCTCCCTCTCTCCCCTCTCCTCTCTCCCCCTCTCTCCCCCCCTCTCTCTCTCTCCTTCCTCTCCCTCCCTCCCTCCCTCCCACCCCCCCCTCTCTCTCTCCCATCAACAAGACAGACTGGGGCCAGTGTCGTGGTTGCATGAAGATCTGTCTTTGATTTATTTTCCCAATTAATTGAGATCAGATTGGTTACGGAGTTGTTATCTAGATTTGGATTCACACTGAGGTCCAGGGACCACAAGAGCAGTGAATGACAGAGGCTCTGGGGCAAGTTACAGTTGGGGCCGGACTAATCCCTCATCACGTGCCTGGGATTTGTCAATATCTGGTCACATTTGTAAAACCACGAGCACCAATTTGTTGTGGCTTGTGCCGGGTTGGAGTGCCCACAAACCATGCAGTCGAGTCATAAAACGAGACGTTGTTCTGTTCCAAGACGGTGACCTTGCAGTGGGGCAGAACTCACACCCAACTTTGCAGCTTCTGGTCTCGTGTCGGGCTGGGATAATAAGGTCATAAGTGATAGGAGTAGAATTAGGCCATTCTGCCCATCAAGTCCAGAACTAACCAGGGGCCACGCACAGTTTAAGAATAAGGAGTAAGCCATTTAGAACTGAGACGAGGAAACACTTTTCCTCACAGAGAGTGGTGAGTCTGTGGAATTCTCTGCCTCAGAGGGCGGTGGAGGCCGGTTCTCTGGATGCTTTCAAGAGAGAGCTAGATAGGGCTCTTAAAAATAGTGGAGTCAGGGGATATGGGGAGAAGGCAGGAATGGGGATGATCAGCCATGATCGCATTGAATGGCAGTGCTGGCTCGAAGGGCCAAATGGCCTACTCCTGCACCTATTGCCTATTGTCTAAGTCTACTCCGCCATTCAATCATGTCTGATCTATCTCTCCCTCCCTAACCCCATTCTCCTGCCTTCTCCCCGTAACCTCTGACACCCACACTAATCAAGAATCTATCTATCTCTGCCTCAAAAACATCCACGGACTTGTGGCCTCCACAGCCGTCTGGCAAAAAATCCCACAGATTCACCACCCTCTGACTAAAGAAATTCCTCCTCATCTTCCTGAAAGAACGACCTTTAATTCTAAGGCTACGACCTCTGGTCCTAGACTCTCCCACTAGTGGAAGCATCCTCTCCACATCCACTCTATCCACGCCTTTCACTATTCTGTACGTTTCAATGAGGTTCCCCCTCATTCTTCTAAACTCCAACGCATACAGGCCCAGTGCCGACAAACGCTCATCGTAGATTAACCCACTTATTCCTTGCACAACGCAGATGTTCAGCTTGAGTACAGGTCCATCTTGGCTTAGAGACGGCCGACACGTATGTGTACAACCCACATATACAGAGAACATAGAATGTGAACATATACTGACTCACAATGCTGGAGTAACTCAGGGGGAGAGAAGGAATGGGTGACATTTTGGGTCGAGGTCCTTCTTCAGACCCGACCTGAACCTGAAATGTCACCTGTTCCTTCTCTCCAGAGTTGTTGCCTGTCCTGCTGAGTCACAAAAACAGCTTTTTGTGTCTATCTTCGGTTTAAACCGGCACCCTGAAGATCGAATGAGAGTTGAGTTGAGGGCAGTTTAATGTCCCGTGTACCGAGGTACAGTGAAAAGCGCTTTTGTTGCGCGCTAACCAGTCAGCGGAAAGACAATACATGATTACAATCGAGCCGTCCACAGTGTACAGATACAGGATGACGAGAGTTATGCCCGTGTCCCACTTTCCCGAACTCTCCCGAGTTTTCCCCTTGATTCGAACTCGGAGAATTACATGGCTTATGAAGAGTGTCTGTAGGTACTCGGGGCTATTATTGCAACTGGTGGACATTTTTCAACATGTTGAAAAAAATGTCCCGACTTACCTGATGCCCCGAGTACCTACAACTGGCGTTTACGAGCCGCTACTAAACATCTACGGACTCCATCGGGCTCGCTACCGACATTCCCCGTCATTCTCCGAGTTCGGCAGTCTTCGGTTTTCCTCCTCGGGGAAGATCATCTCTGACCCCTCTCCCCCCGGCCACAAACTCTTTGAATCATTTCCCTCTGGAAGGCGACTCCGGACTGTCAAAGCTGCCACAGCCAGACATAAAAACAGCTTTTTTCCCCACGAGTAGTAGCTCTATTCAATTCTGTATCCTCCTTTTAGAAACATAGAAATTAGGTGCAGGAGTAGGCCATTCGGCCCTTCGAGCCTGCACAGCCATTCAATATGATCATGGCTGATCATCCAACTCAATATCCCGTACCTGCCTTCTCTCCGTACCCCCTGATCCCTTTAGCCACAAGGGCCACATCTAACTCCCTCTTAAATATAGCCAATGAACTGTGGCCTCAACTACCTTCTGTGGCAGAGAGTCCCAGAGATTCACCACTCTCTGTGTGAAAAAAGTTCTTCTCATCTCGGTTTTAAAGGATTTCCCCCTTATCCTTAAGCTGTGACCCCTTGTCCTGGACTTCCCCAACATCGGGAACAATCTTCCTGCATCTAGCCTGTCCAACCCTTTAAGAATTTTGCTCTGGTATTCTATTTAATTCACACGTTTGATCGGTAATGTTTTATTATTAATGTTTAATGTTTTATGTGTCATTCCGAACTGTCACTGAATGTCATGTTGACACTTGCGGGCGGAGCACCAAAGCAAATTCCTTGTATGTGAATACTTGGCCGATAAACTTATTCATTCATTCAGAGAGTGTGAGGATTGCGTTGCATGGACTGTATAGAGAGTCCTCTGTGTCGTATTCAGGGGTAGCCAGTGTGCGGGCCAACGGACATGCAGCAGATACAGCGATCCACGAATGGAACAAAGTGTCCCTTTCTCACTTGTCCACAAGTGCTGAATACAGGCGATTGTGTCCAAACCCATCACATTGTGACTAAATATCACAGGATGATTGAGGCCCTTTGGCCAATGTTAATTCATCCTCCCACACACACACAGTCACTGTTTTTCCTCCCCACCACCAGAAAAAAAATCGACGGGACCCTCCAATTATTTGTGAATGAACGAAAGACTTTTTAATTGCGGGACGCCCAGCGTGGAAACAATCCCATCTGCCCAACTTGACCAATCCAACCAAGATGTGTCGGAAGGAACTGCAGATGCCGGTTCAAACTGGAATTCCCAGAAGCCAGAATTCCCTGCCACAGAGGGCAGTGGAGGCCAAGTCACTGGGTGGATTTAAGAGAGAGTTAGATAGAGCTCTAGGGGCTGGTGGAGTCAAGGGATATGGGGAGAAGGCAGGCACGGGTTATTGATAGGGGACGATCAGCCATGATCACAGTGAATGGCGGTGCTGGCTCGAAGGGTCGAATGGCCTCCTCCTGCACCTATTTTCTATGTTTCTATCTATGTTTCTGAACCGAAAATGGACACAAAAAAGTTGGAGTAACTCAGCGGTGCAGGCAGCATCTCTGGAGAGAAGGGATGGGTGACGTTTCGGGTTGATGTTCAATGTGATCATGGCTGATCATCCCCAATCAGTACCCCGTTCCTGCCTTCTCTCCATATCCCCTGACTCTGCTATTTTTAAGAGCCCAATCTACCTCGCTCTTGAAAGTATCCAGAAAACCAGCCTCCACCGCCCTTTGAGGCAGAGAATCCCACAGACTCACCACTCTCTATGTAAAAAAGTGTTTCCTCGTCTCCGTTCTAAATGGCTTACTCCTTATTCTTAAACTTAAATTCTTAAATAACCCTTTAAATTACGATCTGCCACAGCGTGGTCTTTTAGTGTGTGTGTGTGTGTGTGTGTGTGTGTAGGATAGTGTTCGTGTGCGGGGATCGATGGTCGGCGCGGACTCGGTGGGCCGAAGGGCCTGTTTCCACACTGTATCTCTAAACGTAAAACTACATCTGGATGCTTTCAAGAGAGAGCTAGATCGGGCTCTTAAAGATAGCGGAGTCAGGGGATATGGGGAGAAGGCAGGAACGGGGTACTGATTGGGGATGATCAGCCATGATCACATTGAATGGCGGTGCTGGCTCGAAGGGCCGAATGGCCTCCTCCTGCACCTATTGTCTGCTGTCTATTGTCATAATAGGTGGAGCAAAGGGGAATATAGAGAGTGCAGAATATAGTTGTGTATTGTAGCGCATCGGTTCCACAGACAAAGTCCAATGTCCGCAATGGGGTAGAGGTGAATCGGACAGTGCCCTAGCTTATGGAAGGGCCGTTCAGAAGCCAGAAGCCAGATTTGAGTATAGGAGCAGGGAGGTTCTACTGCAGTTGTACAGGGTCTTGGTGAGACCACACCTGGAGTATTGCGTACAGTTTTGGTCTCCAAATCTGAGGAAGGACATTATTGCCATAGAGGGAGTGCAGAGAAGGTTCACCAGACTGATTCCTGGGATGTCAGGACTGTCTTATGAAGAAAGACTGGATAGACTCGGTTTATACTCTCTAGAATTTGGGAGATTGAGGGGGGATCTTATAGAAACTTACAAAATTCTTAAGGGGTTGGACAGGCTAGATGCAGGAAGATTGTTCCTGATGTTGGGGAAGTCCAGGACAAGGGGTCACAGCTTAAAGATAAAGGGGAAATCCTTTAAAACCGAGATGAGAAGAACTTTTTTCACACAGAGTGTGGTGAATCTCTGGAACTCTCTGCCACAGAGGGTAGTGGAGGCCACAGTTCATTGGCTATATTTAAGAGGGAGTTAGATGTGGCCCTTGTGGCTAAGGGGATCAGAGGGTTTGGAGAGAAGGCAGATACGGGATACTGAGTTGGATGATCAGCCATGATCATATTGAATGGCGGTGCAGGCTCGAAGGGCCGAATGGCCTACTCCTGCACCTAATTTCTATGTCTCTATGTTTCTATAACAGAGAGGAAGAAGCTGTTCCTGAGTCTGGTGGTGCGCGATTTCAAGCTTCTGTACCTTCTGCCGGACGGGAGCGGGGAGAAGAAGGAATGACCGGGGTGGGACAGGGACAAGTCTTTGATTGTGTTGGGTTAACACCACAGACGTTGGGGGCCACTGAGGAGTCAGAGTGACGGCGGATGTTAGTCTTGCACCTTGCACTTATCTGAACATTTGTCATTTGCACAAGAAATGCCAGCGCAGAAGAATATTACATTTCAAAGGCTTTCACGATTAGACAACCTGGGCTCCATGTTGAGGCAGCGATGCAGGATGTGTCTATCAGTATAATTAGAGGCTGTCACACACACACACACACACACGCACGCACGCACGCACACACACACACACACTCACACACACTCACATTATATTTAGAAAAGCAAAGTATCCTTAATGCTGGGGTTCTAACCTGAAGCAGTTCCCTCCGGTTGAACCCTTGGTTTGTTTTCCCTGGATCGTCGGAGGTTGAGGGGAGACTCTGTAGAAGTGAATAAAACCGAGGCAGAGATAGGGTAGACAGTCAGAACCTATTCAACAACGTTTCAGGCGGAAACCGTGAAGGAAATAGGACAACGTTTCGGGCCGAAACCCAGAAGGGTTTCGGCCCGAAACGTTGCCTATTTCCTTCGCTCCATAGATGCTGCTGCACCCGCTGAGTTTCTCCAGCACTTTTTGTCTACCTTCGATTTTCCAGCATCTATTGTCTGTTCGGAAACGACTGACTTTGCCAGCGATGTGTAACGCTGGCCCGACTTGTCTCCCAAAGTAGAGAGAATGACAATTGTCAATAGACAATAGATGCAGGAGTAGAGGCCATTCAGCCCTTCGAGCCTGCACCGCCATTCAATATGATCATGGCTGATCATCCAACTCAGTATCCCATCCCTGCCTTCTCTCCATACCCCCTGATCCCTTTAGCCACAAGGGCCACATCTAACTCCCTCTTAAATATAGCCAACGAACTGTGTGGCCTCAACTACCTTCTGTGGCAGAGAATTCCACAGATTCACCACTCTCTGTGTGAAAAATGATTTTCTCATCTCGGCCCCCTTCCCTCTTATCCTTATGACAATAGACAATAGGGGCAGGAGTAGGCCATTTGGCCCTTCGATCCAGCACCGACCGCTCTGCATGTGAATGGATCTGAATGTGTAGGTGCAGGTTACTGAAATGGCGTCTTTACCTGAAGTTCCACGCACCCCAAAGTCATGATTCAATGGGAGACGGAGAAAGTGTTTTGGAGCTCAGGATTACAGGGCCCAAAACTCCGCGGCACGTTAAGCCATGGGAGAGATTGATGAGTTTAATTTAGTTTAGTTTAGAAATACAACAACGGGCCTTTAGGGCCTCAGGGCTTACTACACCCTGGGGCCAGTTGCAATCTTTCTACCAAAGCCAATTAACCTACTAACCCCGAACTTCTTTGGAGTGTGGGAGGAAACCGGAGCACCTGGAGAAAACCCACGCAGGTCACGGGGAGAACGTGCAAACTCCGTACAGACAGCACCCATAGTCAGGATCGAACCCGGGTCTCTGGCGCTGTGAGGCAGCGACTGGCTTGTTGTTTCACTGGACGGCAAACAACAAGAAAGCTTTTCATTCAACCTCTGTACAGGTGACTATAATAAACTAAACTCTAGAATGGTCCTGAAACGTCACCCATTCCTTCTCTCCACAGACGCTGCCTGTCCCGCTGAGTTACTCCAGCTTCTCGTGTCTATCAGTGTAACACCAGCTCTGGGCTGTTCAGTTGCTTGTTTAGTTTAGTTTAGAGATACAGCACGGAAACAGGCCCTTCGGCCCATCGAGTCCGTGCCGACCAGCGATCCCTGCACTATACCCACTAGGGACATGTTTTACATTTACCAAACCAATTAACCTACATGCATGTGGTGCAGTGCAGGTTCTACAGGATGGAGACATGGGAGAAATTAGTTTTATTCACTTGTATTTTGGTGTTGGGTTTGTTTTGAATCATTTCGTATTGTACATGGTTGAAAAAATAATTTTTGGTTGCTGAAGGAGTTCACACCCCCAGTTACATCCCAGTGTGGAGACTGTACCCACCCCCACCCCTCCCCTCCCCCCCCCCCCCCCCCCCCCCCCAGCCAAGACACTGACGCCACAATCTTCACCGTAAGAAAGAACTGCAGATGCTGTCTTAAACCGAAGATAGACACAAAAAGCTGGAGTAACTCAGCGGGACAGGCAGCGTCTCTGGAGAGAAGGGTTGGGTGACGTTTCGGGTCGAGACCCTTCTTCAGACTTGAACCACTGTCTCAGTGCTGGGATCTGTGCAGCGCAGGCAGGCGGTTTCAGTGCATCTATATATGGGTTACTCTAGAGACTCTGCTTCCCTTCCTCTGCTCACCCTCCTCCCCCCCCTCCCTCCCCATCTCTCCTCCTCCCCTCTCCCATTGCCATTCTCCCCCCCTCCCCCCTCCCCTCTTCTCTCTCTCCCCCCTCCCCTGCCCTCCCCTTCTCTCTCTCCCCATTCCTCCCCCCTTCTTTTCCCCCTCTCCCTCCCCTTCTCTCCCCCCCCCCCCCCCCCCTCTCCCCCTCTCCCCCTTCCTCCCCCCCCCCCCTTCTCCCCCTCTCCCCCCCCCCCCTTCTGTCCCCCTCCCCTTTCCCCCCCCCCTCCCCCTCTCTCTCCCCCCCACCTCTCTCCCCCTCCTCCCCCCCTCTCCCCCTCTCCCCCTTCCTTCCGTCCCTCTCCCTCTCTCTCCCCCCTCCCCCTCCTCCCCCCCCCTCCCCCTCTCCCCCTCTCCCCGTTCCTCCCCCTCCCCCCTTCTTTCCCTCTCCCTTCCCTTCTCTCCCCCCCCCTCCCCTCCCCCCCACCTCTGCCTGCACACTGACTAACTGGCTCAGCTCCCTGCAGAGTCACATACTACAGACATGAATCCTGCTCCCTCCCTCCCTCTGCATCCAGCTGCCTTTCTCTGGGCCTGGCCTCGAGCCAAACTCCTTGAGAGTAATTTTGAGGCCGGCTTGAGTTACTTCATGCATTTCCATCATTCCCCGGGGTGAGAGTGAGAGAGAGAGAGACAGAGAGAGAGCAAAGAGCAGGCGAGTTATTCAGCTGAAGTAGCGAACATCCCTGCACTGACTCTGTGGGGCAGAGCTTCCCATCTCTCAATCTCCCCCCCCAACCTCCCCCCTACCCCTACCCCAAACCCCTCCCCCGTAACATCTGAGATGCCGCTCTGCGATCGTCAACTTCAGAATTAACCATTTATTGGCCATTTTGTGTTTTTTCACAAGACAAAGTTCTCACCAAAATTGGTCAACTTTCAATCTAGTCTCGTCTAGACACCCGATGTGGAACCAGACTCTTTGGGCCACTGACTCCTGACCCCAGACCACTGTAGAATGGTTGGGTTGAGCTGGATCTGTGAATCAGATTGATTGATTGACTATTCGGCTACCGGTTTAGTTTAGCTGATGGACACAGCATGGAAACAGGCCCTTCAGCCCACCGAATATAGACACAAAAAGCTGGAGTAACTCAGCGGGACAGGCAGCGTCACCTCTGGAGAGAAGGAATGGGTGACGTTTTCGGGTCGAGACCCTTCTTCACACTGGTTATGGATAAGGGAAACGAGAGATGTAGAGGATGATGTAGAGAGAGAAATAACAATGAATGTAGACCGCGCTGACCAGCTATCGCCCGTTCACACTAGTTCCATGTTACACACTAGGGGGCGATTTACAGAGGGTCATCTAACCTACAAACCCCGCACGTCTTTGGCATGTGGTAGGAAACCGGAGCACCCAGAGGAAACCCACGCAGTCACAGGGAGGCCGGTTCTCTGGAAACTTTCAAGAGAGAGCTAGATAGGGCTCTTAAAAATAGCGGAGTCAGGGGACATGGGGAGGAGGCAGGAACGGGGTACTGATTGGGGATGATCGGCCATGATCACGTTGAATGGCGGTGCTGGCTCGAAGGGCCGAATGGCCTACTCCTGCCCCTAAACATACAAAATTCTTAATGGACTGGACAGGCTAGATGCAGGAAGATTGTTCCTGATGTTGGGGAAGTCCAGAACAAGGGGTCACACAGTTTAAGGATAAGGGGGAAATCTTTTAGGACCGAGATGAGAAAAACATTTTTCACACAGAGAGTGGTGAATCTGTGGAATTCTCTGCCGCAGAAGGTAGTTGAGGCCACAGTTCATTGGCTATATTTAAGAGGGAGTTAGATGTGGCCCTTGTGGCTAAAGGGATCAGGGGGTATGGAGAGAAGGCAGGGATGGGATACTGAGTTGGATGATCGGCCATGATCACATTGAATGGCGGTGCTGGCTCGAAGGGCCGAATGGCCTACTCCTGCACCTAATGTGTGTTGTCTATTGTCTATTGTCCTCGAGTACGGACGTGTTGGGCCAAAGGGCCTATCTGCGCGCTGTATTGACTACATGAAGTCAGCATTTATCTGGTGGGACTTCACCAGGCCGGTGACTCCAGGATTAACTAACCACGTCGGGGTAACCCAGTCACTGGGCCTCATCTCGGACAGGCAACTCTGAGGACGAGCGTGGCCTTCAGCTCTGCCTGATGCAGTCAGTATGTGATGGCCATGAGAATTTTCGTGACCAAATTTAGTCATAAATAACTGATCTCCTTGTGTGTTTAATTTAGTTAAATGGCATAAGTGAGGCCAGGGAGAGAGTTGAAGGTTTTCCCCCAACACTGGGCACTTTGCCAGAGCTGAAATGTAGTACGTCTGGGAAAGACAGCACCAAGAATCTCATGCCTTTCATCCCGGCTGCGATCTTTGACAGACATCGATGTCTTCCTGTTATTTTTCTTCTATTGCGTTGCCATGGTTATCCACCTTTCCTTTCAAATTGAGTGCAGCAGAATAATGAGCAAGGCCTTGGTTGGAGTTTAGCAACAATAGACAATAGATGCAAGAGTAGAGGCCATTCGGCCCTTCGAGCCAGCACCGCCATTCAATATGATCATGGCTGATCATCCCCAATCAGTACCCCGTTCCTGCCTTCTCTCCATATCCACTGGCTCCACTATTTTTAAGAGCCCTATCTAGCTCTCCCTTGAAAGCATCCAGAGAATCAGCCTCCACCGCCCTCTGAGGCAGAGAATTCCACAGACTCACCACTCTCTGTGAGAAAAAGTGTTTCCTCGTCTCCGTTCTAAATGGCTTACCCCTTATTCTTAAACTGTGTGGCCCCTGGTTCTGGACTCCCCCAACATCGGGAACATGTTTCCTGCCTCTAGCGTGTCCAAACCCTTAACAATCCTATATGTTTCAATGAGATCACCTTTCATCCTTCTAAACTCCACACAGTGTACAAGCCCAGCCGCTCCATTCTCTCAGCGTTTGACAGTCCCGCCATCCCGGGAATTAACCTGGTAAACCTACGCTGCACTCCCTCAATAGCAAGAATGTCCTTCCTCAAATTAGAGGACCAAAACTGCACACAATACTCCAGGTGTGGTCTCACTAGGGCTCTGTACAACTGCAGAAGGACCTCCTTGCTCCTATATTCGACACCTCTTGTTATAAAGGCCAACATGCCATTCGCTTTCTTCACTGCCTGCTGTACCTGCATGCTTACTTTCATAGACTGATGTACAAGGACCAACCCAGATCCCGTTGTACTTCCCCTTTTCCCAACTTGAGGCCATTTACTGTAGATAGTAATCTGCCTGCCTGTAAGTCAGCGGGTGAGGCATCATCTCTGGAGAGAAGGAATGGGCGACGGTTTCAGGTCAAGACCCTTCTTCAACCCAGGGGACATGTGTACGCCTTTGGAGTGCAAGAGGCAACTGAAGATCTCGGATATTCTAAATGTGCTTTAGAATGTGTTGCTGCGCGCTAACCAGTCAGCGGAAAGACAATACACGATTACAATCCAGCAGTCCACGGTGTACAGATACAGGACAAAGGGAATAGTGTTTAAGAAGGAACTGCAGATGCTGGAAAAATCGAAGGTAGACAAAAATGCTGGAGAAACTCAGCGGGTGCAGCAGCATCTATGGAGCGAAGGAAATAGGCAACGTTTCGGGTTGAAACCCTGAAGGAAATAGGCAACGTTTCGGGCTGAAACCCGGAAGGAAATAACCATATAACATATAACCATATAACCATATAACAATTACAGCACGGAAACAGGCCATCTCGACCCTTCTAGTCCGTGCCGAACACATAATCTCCCCTAGTCCCATATACCTGCGCTCAGACCATAACCCTCCATTCCCTTCCCGTCCATATAACTATCCAATTTATTTTTAAATGATAAAAACGAACCTGCCTCCACCACCTTCACTGGAAGCTCATTCCACACAGCTACCACTCTCTGAGTAAAGAAGTTCCCCCTCATGTTACCCCTAAACTTCAGTCCCTTAATTCTCATGTCATGTCCCCTTGTTTGAATCTTCCCTACTCTCAGTGGGAAAAGCTTTTCCACGTCAACTCTGTAAATAGGAAATAGGCAACGTTTCGGGCTGAAACCCGGAAGGAAATAGGCAACGTTTCGGGCTGAAACCCGGAAGGAAATAGGCAACGTTTCGGGCCGAAACCCTTCCGGGTTTCGGCCCGAAACGTTGCCTATTTCCTTCGCTCCATAGATGCTGCTGCACCCGCTGAGTTTCTCCAGCATTTTTGTCTACGCAGGATAAAGGTAAAATCCGATTAAAGATAGATTGAAAGTCCCCAATGAGGTGGATGGGAGGTCAGGACTGCTCTCTAAGTTGGCAGGCAGGACTGTTCAGTTGCCTGATAACAGCCGGGACGAAACTGTCGATCCTGACCTCGGGTGCTGTCTGTGTGGAGTGTGCACGTTCTCCCCCCCCCCCCCCGTGACTGCGCGGGTTTCCTCCCGCGTCCCAAAGAGGCGCGGGTTTTCCAGGTTAGTTGTTCCCCAATGCAGGTCACGGGGAGAACGTGCAAACTCCGTATACAGACAGCGCCCGTAGCGGGGATTGAACCTGCTACCGTGCTTTGATTTGTTTATCCTGCGGATGAGTCATTTCTTCCCGTAAAGTTTATCGCCAGTTTGTGGTGGCATGGGGGTATGTAGGCCAAGACAGAACAATCTTGGAGGGCTGTCGTGCCCACGAGTTTATATCCATTTTCTCGGCGTCAATAGCTGACTTAATGGGGCTTGCTGTTTGCGCGCTATCAGAGGTCCCTGAGGATGGGATTTTGCCGTGTCGATCAAGATCATTGCGCAAGGAAAAATCTGGCTTCCAAGCAGAATACGTCATCCTCCTCCTCTCTGCCAAAGCTCGCAACAATAACACATGCTTTATAATATTTTGAAGGGATTATCTGAATGGTGGCCGATTAGGAAAAGGGGGAGATGCAACGAGACCTGGGTGTCATGGTACACCAGTCATTGAAAGTAAGCATGCAGGTGCAGCAGGCAGTGAAGAAAGCGAATGGTATGTTAGCATTCATAGCAAAAGGATTTGACTTTTGGAGCAGGGAGGTTCTACAGCAGTTGTACAGGGTCTTGGTGAGACCACACCTGGAGTATTGCGTACAGTTTTGGTCTCCTAATCTGAGGAAAGACATTCTTGCCATAGAGGGAGTACAGAGAAGGTTCACCAGACTGATTCCTGGGATGTCAGGACTTTCATATGAAGAAAGACTGGATAGACTCGGCTTGTACTCACTAGAATTTAGAAGATTGAGGGGGGATCTTATAGAAACTTACAAAATTCTTAAGGGGTTGGACAGGCTAGATGCAGGAAGATTGTTTCTAGGTACAGGGTTTCTAGGTTGATTGGTCCATTGTAAATTGCCCCCAGTGTGTAGGGGATAGACTCAGTGGGCCGAAGGGCCTGTTTCCATGCTGTATCTCGGTACTCGAAACTCTACACTAAAAATTCCAGCATCCCACCACAACCAGAGACCGGTGCTGAACTACTATCTACCTCATTGGTGACCCTCGGACTATCCTTGATCGGACTTAGCTGGTTTTACCTTGCACTAAACGTTATTCCCTTATCATGTATCTATACACTGTATATGGCTGGATTATAATAACCATATAACAATTACAGCACGGAAACAGGCCATCTCGGCCCTTCTAGTCCGTGCCGAACACTTAATGCCCCTGTCCCACTTAGGAAACCTGAACGGAAACCTCTGGAGACTTTGCGCCCCACCCAAGGTTTCCGTGCGGTTCCCGGAGGTTGCAGGTGGTTGCCGGAGGTTGCAGGTAGTGGAAGCAGGTAGGGAGACTGACAAAAACCTCCGGGAACCGCACGGAAACCTTGGGTGGGGCGCAAAGTCTCCAGAGGTTTCCGTTCAGGTTTCCTAAGTGGGACAGAGGCATCACTCACCCCCAGACACATCTACCTGCACTGAGACCATAACCCTCCGTTCCTTTCCTGTCCATATAACTATCCAATTTATTTTTAAATGATACCAATGAACCTGCCTCCACCACCTCCACTGGAAGCTCATTCCACACCGCTACCACTCTCTGAGTAAAGAAGTTCCCCCTCATGTTACCCCTAAACTTCAGTCCCTTCATTCTCATGTCATGTCCCCTTGTTTGAATCTTCCCTACTCTCAGTGGGAAAAGCTTTTCTACGTCAACTCTGTAAATAGGAAATAGGCAACGTTTCGGGCTGAAACCCGGAAGGAAATAGGCAACGTTTCGGGCTGAAACCCGGAAGGAAATAGGTAACGTTTCGGGCTGAAACCCGGAAGGAAATAGGCAACGTTTCGGGCCGAAACCCTTCCGGGTTTCGGCCCGAAACGTTGCCTATTTCCTTCGCTCCATAACTAATGCTGCACCCGCTGAGTTTCTCCAGCATCACTCTCTGAGTAAAGAAGTTCCCCCTCATGTTACCCCTAAACCTTTGTTCCTTAATTCTCAAATCATGTACAGTCTTTCCGCTGACTGGTTAGCACGCAGCATAAAGCTTTTCACTGTACCTCAGTACAAACTAAACTGAAACTAACTAACTAATGCTGTATATTTCTTCACCAGGTTAGTTTCAAATTTATGATGGGGATATTATGAGAAAATGGATTTACTTATTTAAACTGGTCAGAGAGGATTTGTTTAGTAATTATCAGTGAGTTCTTGGTGCAGAATGGAATTGTGGAATCGGGTGGTGCAGCGGGTAGAGCTACTGCCTCTCAGCGACAGAGACCCGGGTTCGATCTCGACTACGGGTGCTGTCTCCACGGAGTTTGCACGTTCTCCCCGTGACCTGCGTGGGTTTTCTCCGAGATCTTCAGTTTCCTCCCACACTCCAAAGGCGTGCGGGTTTGTAGGTTAATTGGCTCGGTGTGAGTTTAAACTGCCCCTAGTGTGTGTAGGGCGGTGTTAGTGTGCGGGGGATCGCTGGTCGGCACGGGCTCGGTGGGCCGAAGGGCCTGTTTCCGTGCTGTATCTCTAAAATAAACTAACATTGAGGGCAGATCCTCGACTGTTCATTAAACGTTGTGTGTGATGTGGATGAACAAGGTACGTCAAGCATCTTTCCACATCTGTACGTGGGATGTCAAATAGATCAAGGAGCGCAGATTAACTGGTGCCAAATAGCCTCCGCTTCATATTTGGTTGCAGTATGAAAATCCCATAATGATCAAATACTTGTTGAAGCTGTGTATAATCTGTCCAAATTATACAGCAGGAAAGCAGGCCTTATGACCCTTTAAACTCTTATCCCGGGGGGGGGAGGGAGGGAGGGAGGGGGGGAGAGATAGAGAGGGGGGGAGAGAGAGAAAAAGAGAGGGGGAGGGAGAGAGAGAGAGAGAGCGAGGGGGGGGAG
The DNA here is from genome assembly GCF_028641065.1 of Leucoraja erinaceus. Taxonomy (NCBI): domain Eukaryota; kingdom Metazoa; phylum Chordata; class Chondrichthyes; order Rajiformes; family Rajidae; genus Leucoraja; species Leucoraja erinaceus. The sequence goes on from NC_073395.1 coordinate 3,757,479, forward strand.
AGAGAGAGAGAGAGGGAGAGAGAGGGGAGAGAGAGAGAGAGAGAGAGAGAGAGAGAGGGAGCGGGGAGAGGGAGAGAGGGAGAGGGAGAGAGAGAGAGAGGGAGAGGGAGAGGGAGAGAGAGAGAGAGAGGGAGGAGAGAGAGAGAGGGAGAGAGAGAGAGGGAGGGGGGGAGAGAGAGAGAGAGAGGGAGGGGGAGAGAGAGAGAGAGAGAGAGAGAGAGAGAGAGAGAGAGAGAGAGAGAGAGAGAGAGGGAGAGAGAGAGAGGGAGAGAGAGAGAGATAGAGAGGGAGGGGGAGAGAGAGAGAGAGAGAGAGGGGGGGTGGAGACCATAAGCTGAGAGAGAGGGGGGGGGGGGGGGGAGAGACAGACCAATCAGACATTAACTGACACTAAGAAATGAATATTGAATTGCTAAACTTGCTCTTCTGTTATTCTGCTTACGGCTGCAAGAATGTGTTGTAGCAATCAACAAAGGGCATTAGGTCTATTGCGAGTACATGTACAGGGACATATCTATCCATGCATTGTATACTTGTATTTATATTTATGCATTTTAAATATGTATGTTATGTTCTATACTTTGGCTATATAACGATGTATTTTATCATGCCAATAAAGTTTTTAAATTGAAGTTGAATTTGAGAGAGGGAGAGGGAGAGGGAGAGGGAGAGGGGGGGGGGGAGGGAGAGGGAGGGGGAGGGGGAGAGGGAGGGGGGAGAGAGGGGGGGGGAGGGGGGAGGGGGGGGGGGGGAGGGGGAGGAGGGGGGGGGGGGAGGGGGGGAAGGGGGGGGGGGGGGGGGGGGGGGGGGGGGGGGGGGGGGGAGGGGGGAGAGGGAGGGGGAGAGGGAGGGGCAGAGAGGAGAGAGGAGGGGGGGGGGAGGGGGGGAGGGGAGAGAGAGAAGAGAGGAGAGGGAGAGGGAGGGGGAGAGGGAGAGGATTTTCAGTTTATCATTAACGAATATGGTCTTTGATTCTAAATTACTTAAAATGGGATTAAGCAATGTTAATGGCTACTTAAAAAATAATAATCAAATGTACTAGAATCATAAGTTCATAAGAATTAGGCTATTTGGCCCATCATCTACTCTGCCATTCAATCATGGCTGATCTATCTCACCCCCCCCCCCCCCCCCCACACTCCCATTCTCCTGCCTTCTCCCCGAGACCTGCGTGGGTTTTCTCCGAAATCTTCGGTTTCCTCCCACACTCCAAAGACGTGCGTTTGTGGATTAATTGACTTGGTGTAAATGCAACTTGTCACTAGGAACGGCACCTCATATTCCGCTTGGGAAGTCTGCATCCTGGTGGCATGAACATTGAATTCTCACAACTCTGTTAACCCTTGCTATCTCCTCCCCTTCCTACCTGTCCCTCAGCCCTCGGGCTCCTCCTCCTTTTCCCCTTCTTCCCTGAAGGAAATAGGCAACGTTTCGGGCCGAAACCTTGGTACACAATAATGCTGGAGAAACTCAGCGGGTGCAGCAGCATCTATGGAGCGAAGGAAATAGGCAACGTTTCGGGCCGAAACCCTTCCGGGTTTCGGCCCGAAACGTTGCCTATTTCCTTCAGGATTTCGGCCCGAAACGTTGCCTATTTTCTTCGCTCCACAGATGCTGCTGCACCCGCTGAGTTTCTCCAGCATTGTTTTGGCTACCTTAACTTGTCACTAGCGTGTGTAGGATAATGTTAGTGTGCGGGGATCGCTGGTCGGCACGGACTCGGTGGGCCGAAGGGCCTGTTTCCGTTTCCGCGCTGTATCTCTAAACTAAAGTAAAGCAAGATCCTTGAATTTATTGTACTTTGTGCCCTTTGGCAGGTGAGGGAACATGGCTGTTACCAACAGTATGATAGCCAATAAGTCGACTGTGTTAAATTGGACAGGAGCAACCTGCAATTCCAGAGCCACTGAGCGGTGAGTGTGTTTCTGAATTATCACTTGGATGGATTGGTAGATTTTGTAAGTACATATGTTAAACTGCAACTGATAATGTATGTGGGTTACTGATCACAACTGCTGTAAAAAAATGTTAGCAATTATTGAAGTTAAGAATGAAAATGCAATATAATGCCATCTTTATTAAGGTAGGATGTACACTTTTTCTCACAGTGTTGTAAGTCTGTGGAATTCTCTGCCTCAGAGGGCGGTGGAGGCCGGTTCTCTAGATACTTTCAAGAGAGAGCTAGATAGGGCTCTTAAAAATAGCGGGGATCAGTACCCCGTTCCTGCTTTTTCCCCACCTCCCTTGATTCCGTTAGCCCCAAGAGCTGTATCTAAAGGGGCTGTCCCACTTGGGCGACCTAATCCGCGAGTTAAGAAGAGTGGCTTCGACCTTCAAGCTCGAGGGCACTCGCCTGCAAAACCTCGAGCTGGATCGACCGACCGCGCGCACGCACACGCTCACACGCACGCACACACATGCACACGCACGCACGCACATGCACACGCACGCACGCAAACACACACACACGCGCACGCACGCACACACATGCACACGCACGCACGCGAACACACACGCAAACGCACACGCGCACACACACACACGCACGCACACACGCGCACACACGCACACACACACACGCACGCAAACACACACGCACGCACATGCACACGCACGCACGCAAACACACACGCACGCACACACGCACGCACATGCACGCACATGCACGCGCGCACACACGCACACAGACACGCGCACACACGTGCACACACACGCACACACACACATCACAAAGGCGGGGGCCAGGGAAAGCGTGGAAGCGCTGTGTAGAATTCACACCCGCGATGAAGAGGCAGGTAAAACGGCTACACAGTATCGGTAAGTCCTTTACTGAGCGCGGGGGGGGGGGGGGGGGGGAGGGGGGGGGGGGGGGGGGGAGACAGCGAGGGAGAAGGAGTGGAGACACTTTTAAGAAGTATAATAAAGTTTAGCGGGCATTTTACCAGTTGGTCTTCCTTGGTCCTGAAAACTCCAATGAGCCAATTAAAATGCCCGGTCAGCGAAGGTAGATTGCCTACGGCTGCCCTCGACTGCCTGTAACTAAACAGCGACCCCACTCCACTGCATTACGAGTTAAAACGAACCATGCCGACCAAATTATGCTCGCGGAAACATTTTCAACATGGCTGAAAATTTATCCGCGACCTAGCTGAGGCCGCGAGTATTCGGGAGCTTCCCTCTAGCATGAAGGAGAGTTCCAGCGACCTCATAGGACCACGTGTCGACCATGCTGCCAGTTTGAATGTCGAAGACAATCTTCTATACTGGCAGAGTAGGTCGCCCAAGTGGGACAGCCCCTTTACTCTCTCTTGAGAACATCCAGTGAATCGGCCTCCACTGTGGCAGAGAATTCCACAGATTCACAACTCTCTGGGTGAAGATGTTTTTCCTCATCTCAGTCCTAAATGGGGCACCCCTTATTCTTAAACTGTGTGACCCCTGGTTCTGGACTCACCCCCCAACATCGGGAACATTTTTCCCTGCATCGAGCCCGTCCAATCCTTTAATTTAAGGTACACAAAAACGCTGGAGAAACTCAGCGGGTGCAGCAGCATCTATGGAGCGAAGGAAATAGGCGACGTTTCGGGCCGAAACCCTTCTTCAGGATTTCTTCAGACAAAATTCTTTAAGAACTTTATATGTTTCTATAAGATCCCCTCTCCACAAGTTGTGTTGCCTGGAGCAGATGGCAAGCGCAGAGCCAAGGAATTCGAAAATAAGTTTACAGGGATTTCGATATTATTCGCCGAACATTAGCATTACTCGTTGCAGCCATTCGGCCCTTCGAGCCAGCACCGCCATTCAATGGATCATCCCCAATCAGTACCCCGGACCTGCCTGCTCCCCATATCCCCTGACTCCGCTATTTTTAAGAGCCCTATCTAGCTCTCTCTTGAAAGCATCCAGAGAACCGGCCTCCACCGCCCTCCGAGGCAGAAAATTCCACAGACTCACGACTATCTGTGTGGAAAAAGTGTCTCCTCGTCTCCGTTCTAAATGGCCGACCCTTTATTCTTAAAGGAAACAGGGAAGAGGTAAAATGATGAAGGAAATTTGAAGGGAAAAAAACACAAGCTTTTTAAATCCCCTCTTTGGCATATGGATTGTGTGTGTTCTTACTATTTATGGATGTACAAGGTGAAGCAGCTATTATAGTGGGATTTCAGACCTAGATCGCAATGTGGAGCAGGAAGTGGAAGTCTAGGATTTAGAGCAGTCAGCTGTAATACTTGCCATCGCTGCAAAATAAATAGGCAAATTAGTTGCTGTTGGCAGTGGGTCAAAAATACCGCTGCAAAAATAGGGGTGGTGAAAGCAGGAATCTCTGTGTGAAATCTACACACTCTGTACCCCACAGATCTTTCAGGATGGATCTCCAATCTCCCTCTCTCCCTTGCACCCCTCCCTAACCACAAACACTCTGCCCCTTCCTAACGACAATTGAGGTGGCTATTTAGTTTTGTTAGTTTCAACGATACGGCGTGGGAAATCGAGATTGATCCCTGGGATGGCGGGACTGTCATATGAGGAAAGGTTGAAAAAGACTAGGCTTGTATTCACTGGAGTTTAGAAGGATGAGGGGGGGGATCTTATAGAAACATATAAAATTATAAAAGGACTGGACAAGCTAGATGCAGGAAAAATGTTCCCAATGTTGGGCGAGTCCAGAACCAGGGGCCACACACAGTCTGAGAATAAAGGGGAGGTCATTTAAGACTGAGGTGAGAAAAAACTTTTTCACCCTGAGAGTTGTGAATTTATGGAATTCCCTGCCACAGAGGGCAGTGGAGGCCAAGTCACTGGGTGGATTTAAGAGAGAGTTAGATAGAGATCTAGGGGGCTAGTGGAGTCGAGGGATATGGGGAGAAGGCAGGCACGGGTTATTGATAGGGGACGAGCGGGGCTCTGACTTTGACTCTGACATCGGGGGGAGAGGGAAGTGCAGGGGAGAGATACGATTTTTTTTGCCTTCCATCACAGCGAGGTGGAGATGCGCTGTGATGGATGTCTGTGTAAATTGTGTTGTGCCTTGGGTCTTTTTTTTCTTGTATGTATGACTGCAGAAACAACATTTCACTTGAGTCTCTATGAGGTTCAAGTGACAAATAAATTGTATTGTATCAGCACATGATCACAATGAATGGTGGTGCTGGCTCGAAGGGCCGAATGGCCTCTTCCTGCACCTATTTTCTGTGTTTCTATAAATCGGTGACAATGCAAATTGTCCCCGGTGCGTGCGGACTCGGTGGGCAGAAGGGCAGAAGGTGCCGAAGGGCCGAAGGGCCACTGAGTCTGCACACACTGGGGGCAATTTAAACACTCTGGGGACAATTTACATTTTTCCCCAAAGCAAAATTAGCCCACAAGCCCGCACGCCTTTGGAGCGTGGGAGGAAACCGAGGCACCCGGATAAAACCCACGCAGGTCACGGGGAGAACGTGCAAACTCCGTACAGACAGCACCCGTAGCCGGGATCGAACCGGGGTCTCTGGCGCCGTGAGGCAGCAACTCACAATCTCTCATAAAGACTGGGCGGGCGGTGTTTGCATCAAAGTGCCATTGCCAGAGTGGTGCCACAAGCAAACTGGAGGAACCTGATGCCAACTCATAGTCTAAGATGGACACAAAAAGCTGGAGTAACTCAGCAGGACGGGCAGCAGCATCCCTGGGGAGAAGGAATGGGTGACCTTATTGCCATAGAGGGAGTGCAGAGAAGGTTCACCAGACTGATTCCTGGGATGTCAGGACTGTCTTATGAAGAAAGACTGGATAGACTTGGTTTATACTCTCTAGAATTTAGGAGATTGAGAGGTTATCTTATAGAAACTTACAAAATTCTTAAGGGGTTGGACAGGCTAGATGCAGGAAGATTGCTCCTGATGTTGGGGAAGTCCAGGACAAGGGGTCACAGCTTAAGGATAAGGGGGAAATCCTTTAAAACCGAGATGAGAAGAACTTTTTTCACACAGAGAGTGATGAATCTCTGGAACTCTCTGCCACAGAGGGTAGTTGAGGCCAGTTCATTGGCTATATTTAAGAGGGAGTTAGATGTGGCCCTTGTGGCTAAAGGGATCAGGTGGTACGGAGAGAAGGCAGGTACGGGATACTGAGTTGGATGATCAGCCATGATCATATTGAATGGCGGTGCAGGCTCGAAGGGCCGAATGGCCTACTCCTGCACCTAATTTCTATGTTTCTGTGTTTCTATGAGACCCTTTCCCGAAACGTCACCCATTCCTTCTCTCCAGAGATGTTGCCTGTCCCGCTGAGTTACTCCAGCACTCTGTGCGTCTCCATAGCTCGGGCATTTTTAATTCCTTCTCTATAAGTTGTAGACATGAAGATTTGAAGTTGTTTAGGAGAAGAGGTTGTCATGGAAACTTTAAATCATTCACAAACACTGGGATTAGCGGATCACTAGGCCGCCTGCTCTTGCCATCTCTCAGGACAAATAACTTTGCCACACATTTAATCACCTGCTTTTACTTTGGAGGAACAGCTCCTCTTGTTCCGCTTGAGCAGCTTTCGACCCAGCAGTTTGTGTTTTGATCTCTCTAGCTTCAAGGAACCTGTGCGTTCCCTCTCTCTAGCAAAGCAGGAATTTCATTGTCCTATCTCTGGGACACATGACAATAAACTCTCTTGAATCTCTTAAATCTCTCCGTCCCTCCCCCTACTCCGAGTTCTCCGAGTAGTTCCACTGTCCACATTTCCTTGACCGTCGTCCCCTTTGATCTGTAATTTTCACACCTTACCCGTCCATATCTCTAGTCTCCCTCTTCCCCCAACTCTCAGTCTGAAGAAGGGTCTCCCTTTCCCTCCGAAAACATCACCCGTCCCTTCTCTCCAGAGTCGCTGCCTGTCCCGCTGAGTTACTCCAGCACGTTGTGTCTATCGTTACATATGGCAGCTCTTTGCCGTTCAACCTGTTCACCTAAACGTGCATCCGTAACGTTGGAAGTTTGCGGCGAAGACGTATACGTTAGCCTGGGGCGGTCACGGTGGCGCAGCGGTAGAGTCGCTGCCTCACAGCGCCAGAGACCCGGGTTCGATCCCCACTACGGGTGCTGACTGTACGGAGTTTGCAGGTTCTCCCCGTGGGTTTGCACCGAGATCTTCGGTTTCCTCCCACGCTCCGAAGACGCACAGGTTAATGTAAACATTGTCCCCGGTGTAGGAACAGTATTAATGTGCGGGGATCGATGGGCCAAAGGGCCTGTTTCCAAACCAAACAAACTGCGAGGTTACTGAATTCTCTGAGACGATCAGAGCTGTGTTTCTCTGTGTGGTGCAGCTTAAGTGGAGATCTCCACAGACCATTCGTTGACCTCTCCAGACCCAACCACAGCGCACGACTGTGGTTCACCACCAATGTGCAGAAATATGCAGCTGGGGCCGAGGAACAGCTGTATTTCCGTTCAGTCCCACTCACAATATTCCTGCTGCTTTAACTCTTTTTGGGAGGGAAAAAAAAATCCCCAAAAGTCATCTCGCATTTCGTTTCTTTGGCGAGCCTGTCGTTTTTTGAATGAAGTGTTGGAGGCACGTAATGATCTGCGGTCCCCATCCCACCTCCCCACTCCGCACCCAAGGGCCAGCCTTGTCCCCTGCAAAGCCCCTTCCACGTTTGCTCTCCAGTGCAGCAATCTGATCCACCTTGGATGTTGCGCGCTAACCAGCCAGTGGAAAGACAACACATGATTACAATCGGGCCGTCCACAGTGTACAGATACAGGAGAAGGGTCAGTTCTGCAGTTGTACAGAGCCCTAGTGAGACCACACCTGGAGTATTGTGTGCAGTTTTGGTCCCCCAATTTGAGGAAGGACATCCTTGCTATTGAGGGAGCCCAGCGTAGGTTTACAAGGTTAATTCCCGGGATGGCAGGACTGTCAGATGCTGAGAGAATGGAGCAGCTGGGCTTGTACACTCTGGAGTTTAGAAGGATGAGAGGGGATCTCATTGAAGCATATGAGATTGTTAAGGGCTTGGACACACTAGAGGCAGGAAACATGTTCCCGATGTTGGGGGAGTCCAGAACCAGGGGCCACACAGTTTAAGAATAAGGAGTAAGCCATTTAGAATGGGGACGAGGAAACACTTTTTCTCGCAGAGAGTGGTGAGTCTGTGGAATTCTCTGCCTCAGAGGGCGGTGGAGGCGGGTTCTCTGGATGCTTTCAAGAGGGAGCTAGATAGGGCTCTTAAAGATAGTGGAGTCAGGGGATATGGGGAGAAAGCAGGAACGGGGTACTGATTGTGGATGATCAGCCATGACAACTACAGATGCTGCAATCTATCTCAGTCCGAAGAAGGGTCCTGACCTGAAACCCCTTCTGTCCATTCCCTCCGCAGATGCTGCCTGACCCGCTGAGTTCCTTCTTGCCCTTTTTCAGAGCTCACCATTTTAATTTTACAGAGAAACTCTCCAGAGAGAGTACGGTGGCGCAGCGGTAGAGTTGCTGCCTCACAGCGACCCAGAGACCCAGGTTCAATCCTGACTATGGGCGCTGTCTGTACGGAATTTGTACCTTCTCTCGCTGACCGCGTGGGTTTTCACCGGGTGCTCTGATTTCCTCTCACACATCAAAGGCGCACAAGTTTGTCAGTGAGTTGGCTTTGGGTAACAGTGTGCGGGTATCGTTGGTCGGTTGGGACTCAGTGGCCAAAGTGTTTGTTTCTGCTCTGTATCTCTAAACTAAACCATGAAGTAAAGGTGGTACCTGACCCGCTGAGTGACTAGTCCTCTTAGACAATAGGCAATAGACAATAGGTGCAGGAGTAGGCCATTCAGCCCTTCGAGCCAGTCCCGCCATTCAATGTGATCATGGCTGATCATCCCCAATCAGTACCCCGTTCCTCCCCATATCCCCTGACTCCGCTATTTTTAAGAGCCCTATCTAGCTCTCTCTTGAAAGTATCCAGAGAACCGGCCTCCACCGCCCTCTGAGGCAGAGAATTCCACAGACTCACCACTCCCTGTGTGAAAATGTTTTTCCTCATCTCCGTTCTAAATGGCTTACCCCTTATTCTTAAACTGTGTGGCTCCTGGTTCTGGACTCCCCCAACATCGGGAATATGTTTCCTGTGTCCAAACCCTTAACAATCTTAAATGTTTCAATGAGATTGCCTCTCATCCTTCTAAACTCCAGAGTGTACAAGCCCAGCCGCTCCATTCTCTCTGACTAGAGCCCTTTGTCATCATTTTAAGATTTCAGCGATACAGAGCCACAAAGGAGGATCTGAGATCTTCCAGTGTACCATGCAGGAAGTGATTAGCCTGGAATATTGTGCGTTTGGGTTAAGGTTTCCTTTTCCTGTCCAAATGCAGAAAGGTTATCGCTGTCGTGTCGGGAGAATTTACAAAAGGGCTTCCTAATCGCAATTTCCCACGGCATTAGTTTACCATCAAGGCTTGGGAAAATTCAGTCCAGTCCTGCAATACTACACTGCCACTGCTGTTGCTTCTGCAGTTGTACAGAGCCCCAGTGAGACCACACCTGGAGTATTGTGTGCAGTTTTGGTCCCCTAATTTGAGGAAGGACATTCTTGCTATTGAGGGAGTGCAGCGTAGGTTTACCAGGTTAATTCCCGGGATGGCGGGACTGTCATACGCTGAGAGAATGGAGCGGCTGGGCTTGTACACTGTGGAGTTTAGAAGGATGAGAGGGAATCTCATTGAAACATATAAGATTGTTAAGGGTTTGGACACGCTAGAGGCAGGAAACATGTTCCCGATGTTGGGGGAGTCCAGAACCAGGAGCCACACAGTTTAAGAATAAGGAGTAAGCCATTTAGAACGGAGATGAGGAAACACTTTTTTACACAGAGAGTGGTGAGTCTGTGGAATTATCTGCCTCAGAGGGCGGTGGAGGCCGGTTCTCTGGATGCTTTCAAGAGCGAGCTAGATAGGGCTCTTAAAAATAGCGGAGTCAGGGGATATGGGGAGAAGGCAGGAATGGGGCACTGTTTGGGGATGATCAGCCATGATCACATTGAATGGCGGTGCTGGCTCGAAGGGCCGAATGGCCTACTCCTGCACCTATTGTCTATTGCCTATTGCTGATTTTAGTTCGGAGACACAGCATGGGAACGGGCTCTTCGGCCCACTAAATCCATGGCCCCCCACCAGCGATCCCCGCACACTAATACTATCCCACGCACACTGGGGAATATATACAATTTTTAAACAAAGCCAATTGGCCTACAAAGCTGTACGTCTCTGGATTGTGGGAGGAAACCGGAGCACCCGGAGGAAACCCACGCAGGTACAAACTGCGTACCGACAGCGCCCGAGGTCAGGATCGAACCCGGGTCTCTGGCGCTGTGAGGCAGCAACTCTACCGCTGCCCGAAATCAGATTTGGTTACAGCAGACGGAAATGTTTAAGAAGGAACTGCAGATGCTGGAAAAAATCGAAGGTAGACAAAAATGCTGGAGAAACTCAGCGGGTGCGGCAGCATCATCGATGGAGCGAAAGAAATAGGCAACGTATAGCATCGGACGTAGACAAAAATGCTGGAGAAACTCAGCGGGTGAGGCAGCATCTATGGAGCGAAGGAAATAGGCAAGGTTTCGGCCCGAAACGTCGCCTATTTCCTTCAGGGTTTTCGGCCCGAAACGTTACCTATTTCCTTCGCTCCATAGATGCTGCTGCACCCGCTGAGTTTCTCCAGCATTTTTGTCTACCTTGGGTTAGAGCAGACTGGCTTTTTAAGAGCACAGGCTTCTAGTTACCCTGCGGGAGGCCATTGACATTGACAAGCAATGGCTTCGATCGGCACTACGTAACTCTATTGAACAATGTAACAAACAGTCTTTAGTATTTTTAGCTTGCTGTAACTAAAAGTACATTTTTGGCTGCTGGGAACTTTGTGCAGTCGGCTGTTTAGTGTCTCAAGTTCAAGTGTAGTTGATTCGACACTTACACATACGAGATGTGCAGTGAAAATGAAAAGTGGCGATGCTCGCGGATTGTGCAAAAGGACTACAAAACAGGATGGAACAGAAAACTAGGGGTTAACGTTGAAGGATGTGCAGCAAGGAACTGCAGATGCTGGTTTACACCAAAGATAGGCACAAAAAGCTGGAGTAAAACTCAGCCAGGGGTCTCGACCCGAAACGTCACCCATTCCTTCGCTCCAGAAATGCTGCCTGTCCCGCTGAGTTACTCCAGCTTTTTTGTGTCTATCTTAACGTTTAAGGTTGTTGTCCTTTCACCCTGAACTCTGGGCAGGGCAATTTGGCCGTGGGAATGTCACTGAGCTTGGGTTTCCCCCCCCCCCCGACTGCTCCAAGCCTCCGACTGCAGGAATGAGCAGTGCAGTAGATATTTGTTGTCACACAGGCCATTCAACATGACGGGAAGATGCTTCATAGCAAAGGGATTTGAGTATAGGAGCAGGGAGGTTCTACTGCAGTTGTACAGGTCTTGGTGAGACCACACCTGGAGTATTGCGTACAGTTTTGGTCTCCAAATCTGAGGAAGGGCATTATTGCCATAGAGGGAGTGCAGAGAAGGTTCACCAGACTGATTCCTGGGATGTCAGGACTGTCTTATGAAGAAAGACTGGATAGACTTGGTTTATACTCTCTAGAATTTAGGAGATTGAGAGGGGATCTTATAGAAACTTACAAAATTCTTAAGGGGTTGGACAGGCTAGATGCAGGAAGATTGCTCCCGATGTTGGGGAAGTCCAGGACAAGGGGTCACAGCTTAAGGATAAGGGGGAAATCCTTTAAAACCGAGATGAGAAGAACTTTTTTCACATAGAGAATGGTGAGTCTCTGGAAATCTCTGCCACAGAGGGTAGTCGAGGCCACAGTTCATTGGCTATATTTAAGAGGGAGTTAGATGTGGCCCTTGTGGCTAAGGGGATCAGAGGGTATGGAAAGAAGGCAGGTATGGGATACTGAGTTGGATGATCAGCCATGATCATATTGAATGGCGGTGCAGGCTCGAAGGGCCGAATGGCCTATTCCTGCACCTAATTTCTATGTTTCTGTTTCATGCCCCTGGGGCCCGTACAAAACTGGTCACATCAACAAACTAGAAGGGGTACAGAGGTAAGCGGCGGGCCCTTGCATCGGGAACTGCAATAGAGGTAGCAGCATCACCCAGATGCTGACGGACCTGGAGTCGGAAACGCTGGAAACACGAAGGGCAAGGAGCAGACTAGCCATGTTGTACAAGATTCAAAAGGGGATCGTGGGGGCATAACTGCAGATAGATACATAACATACTCAACAGAAACGAGATAGATGTGGCCCGTGTGGCTAGAGGGATCAGGGGGTATGGAGAGAAGGCAGGTACAGGATACCGAGTTGGATGATCAGCCATGATCATATTGAATGGTGGTGCAGGCTCGAAGGGCCGAATGGCCTACGGTCGGCACGGACTCGGTGGGCCAAAGGGCCTGTTTCTGCGCTGTATCTCTAAACTAAACTAAACTAAATAAGTGTTGGAGGTGAATCTTTTTCTGCCTGTAGAGAAACAAAAATACTTGATATTGTAGAATTCAGCAATGAGCCTGGAGGATAGGTAAATTGGCTTGGTTCAACCCCTGTCCCACGGTACGAGTTAATTCCAAGAGTTCTCCCGAGTTTGCCCAGATTCGAAGATTTACGGTAATGGCCACTCGTCGGTACTCGGGGCTCTCGTGGACATTTTTCATCGTGTTGAAGAATCATCACCAGTCTTCCCGTGCTTACCTGCCGTTAGCGAGTCTTCCCGAGTGCCTGCCGTTAGCGCTAAGAGACGTCCCCGAGCTCCGACGTACCCGCTACGTTCATTCTCCGTGCTTACCACGAGTTTGATTTTTTTTTTTAACTCGGGAGAGCTCTTGGAATGAACTCGTACAGTGGGACAGGGGCTGTAAGTCTCTAAACTAAACTAAACTAAAAAACACTGCATTTTGTCCGGTGATTTTGACGGGTGTCTTTATCTTGCAGAGGGAAAGCAGATGGTGACACGTTTGTCATCGTTGTCGAGGACCCTCTGAGGGCCGACCCTGATCGTATCGTTCATCGACGCCTGGACTCTGCCCCGAAGACGCTGATCAGCACAGACGCGAAGTGCCCTCTGAAGCCAAGCAACAGCTGTGTGGCAAAGCCCAGCCCCAGAACCATGCTGAGCCACAAACTCAGCATCAACGGCCCACTGCTAGAGCTGTCCGGCATCTCGGACGTGCCCAAACCATCGAGGAACTCTTCCAGGCAAAGCTGCGCTCCCGCTAAACCTGGCCTCATCACACGCAACCCAAGCATCAAGGAGAAGATTTCGGAATGGGAGGGGAAGAAGGAAGTGGCTCTGCCCACAGACAAAGAGAAACCGGTGAATAAAGACAGCAAGGAGCTTGATGGCAAGTCGGGGCCGGTGAATCTGGTTGAGGGGATGACGGTGAAGAAGGGCGAAGGGAAAGCTGGGAGTATTTGGACTTTGGAAAGCAAGGAGGCGGGGAAAGAGAACGAGTACAAAGTGGGCGAGAGGACCGCGCGGACGTTGGAGACGGAGCGCAGGTTGCTGGAGGACAAGGAGGACAAGGAGAGCGAGATGGCCAAGCGCGAGAGTGCCATGCAGCAGGTTTGCGGGAAGGCGAAGGACGCGGGCTGCGCGAGGACGGCGCCGCCGCCAGGCCCGGCTCAGGAGAGGACCACCGTGCTGGGCCACATCAAGAAGCTGGAGGAGAAGGCAAAGGATGACTCGTCTCCGACCCACCTCCAGCTGCCCGGAGATTACTACACCACCCAGAGGCTGCACCACAAGGCCCTGGCCGCTCAGGGGAGCAGCTCCCCGGCCAAGGAGAAGAACGACGGCAGCTGCAGCTCGGAGCTGAAACGCAAGCACATCCAGTCCAACTCGGACTCGGAGGCCGGCGAGCCCATCTTCGGGGCAGTGGAGAAGTTGAAGAGCAGCTGGGCCAGCTGCAAGATCAGGAACGTGGAGGACCTGTACTCGGAGCCGGGTGTGGTCAATCCCGTGCCCAAACCCCGGCGCACCTTCGAGTACGGCACGGAGAAGCTGAGCGGCCAGTGCGTGATGAGGAGGAGCGCCCGGCAACTGCCAGCTCTCCCCGTCATCCCCCCGCCTCTCCCCCTCTCACCCCCACCCACAGGCAGCACTGCCCCCATCGGCGGCAGGCCACGGCTCAACTCCAGGGACAACCAGTAAGTATGTTCCCTGTCTGTGGAACTCATTGCCACAGGCAGCTGTGGAGGCCAAGTCAGTGGACACTTGGCACCCCAGAGACTGATAGATTCTTGATTAGCGCGGACTTTCATGTCAAGTCAAGTCAAGTCAAGTTTATTTGTCACATACACATACGAGATGTGCAGTGAAATGAAAGTGGCAATGCTCGCGGAACAACAAAACATCCAAACAAATTATAAACACAATCATAACACACATATTATTTTACATATGTGAAGGAAGACTGGATAGATTCGGCTTGTACTCGCTAGAATTTAGAAGATTGAGGGGGGATCTTATAGAAACTGTACCTTGGTATTCAAAAATGCTGGTGAAACTCAGCGGGTGCAGCAGCATCTATGGAGCGAAGGAAATAGGCAACGTTTCGGGCCGAAACCCGGAAGGGTTTCGGCCCGAAACGTTGCCTATTTCCTTCAGGATTTCGGCCCGAAACGTTTCCTATTTCCTTCAGGATTTCGGCCCGAAACGTTTCCTATTTCCTTCAGGATTTCGGCCCGAACGTTGCCTATTTCCTTCAGGATTTCGGCCCGAAACGTTGCCTATTTCCTTCAGGATTTCGGCCCGAAACGTTTCCTATTTCCTTCAGGATTTCGGCCCGAAACGTTTCCTATTTCCTTCGCTCCATAGATACTGCTGCACCCGCTGAGTTTCTCAAGCATTTTTGTCCACCTTCGATTTTCCAGCATCTGCAGTTCCTTCTTAAAGGAACTTAAATATTCCTGGGATGTCAGGACTGTCTTATGAAGAAAGACTGGATAGACTCGGCTTGTACTCGCTAGAATTTAGGAGATTGAGGGGGGATCTTATAGAAACTTACAAAATTCTTAAGGCGTTGGACAGGCTAGATGCAGGAAGATTGTTCCCGATGTTGGGGAAGTCCAGAACAAGGGGTCACACAGTTTAAGGATAAGGGGGAAATCTTTTAGGACCGAGATGAGAAAAAAAAAATTCACACAGAGAGTGGTGAATTTATGGAATTCTCTGCCATAGAAAGTAGTTGAGGCCACAGTTCATTGGCTATATTTAAGAGGGAGTTAGATGTGGCCCTTGTGGCTAAAGGGATCAGTGGGTATGGAGAGAAGGCAGGTACAGGATACTGAGTTGGATGATCAGCCATGATCATATTGAATGGAGGTGCTGGCTCGAAGGGCCGAATGGCCAACTCCTGCACCTATTTTTCTATGTTTCTATGTATCAGGGGTTACAGGGAGAAGGCAGGAGAATTGGGTTAGGAGGGGGAGAGTTAGAACAGCCATGATTGAATGGTGGGGTAGGCCCGATGGGCCGAATGGCCCAATTCTGCTCCTTTCACCAATCAACTTGAGAAAACGACACAAAGTGCTGGAGTAACTCAACAGGTCAGGCAGCATCTCTGGGCAACAAGGATAGCCAGCCGATGTTTCTGGCCAAGACCCTGCTTCAGACTGAAACATCACCTTTAGGCAGTCACAGTGGGACAGTTACCACCATTACTGCCTTACACAAAATGCAGCTCCAGAGACACGGGTTCGATCCCGACTACGGGTGCTGTTTGTACGGAGTTTGCACGTTCTCCCCGTGACCTGCGGGTTTCCTTGGTCAATTGTCCAGTGCTGAGTGATGCTGTACCTACAGATTTTCAGCGTACGACATTCAGATCCAGATCCAGACTTTAGAGATTCAGCCTAGAAACAGGCCCTTCAGCCCACCCTGTCCGTGCCGACCAGTGATCACCCTGCTATCCTACACACTAGGGACAGTTTACAACTCTAACCGAACCCAATAGATAGAGTACAACAGGTAGAGTGAAGGGGAAGTCTACATCAAGTCCTACAATCTACACCCTACAATTAACCCAAGATTGTTAAGGGTTTGGACACGCTAGAGGCAGGAAACATGTTCCCGACGTTGGGGGAGTCCAGAACCACGAGCCACACACTTTAAGAATAAGGAGTAAGCCATTTAGAACGGAGATGAGGAAACACTTTTTCACACAGAGAGTGGTGAGTCTGTGGAATTCTCTGCCTCAGAGGGCGGTGGAGGCCGGTTCTCTGGATGCTTTCAAGAGAGAGCTAGATAGGGCTCTTAAAAAGAGTGGAGTCAGGGGATATGGGGAGAAGGCAGGAACGGGGTACTGATTGGGGATGATCAGCCATGATCACATTGAATGGCGGTGCTGGCTGGAAGGGCCGAGCGGCCTCTACTCCTGCACCTATTGCCAGTTGTCTACAGACCTGTACGTCTTTGGAGTGTGGGAGGAATCTCGGAGAAAACCCACGAGAACTGGCAAACTCCGTACAGACAGCAGTCGGGATCAAACCCGGGTCCCTGGCGCTGAGGCAGCAACTCTACCGCTGCACAATCCATGTTCTCCACAGACGCTGCCTGACCCACTGAGTTACTCCAGCTCTTTGTGTTTTTTCGTAAACCTTGCTGAGAAAGGTTAGTACTAGTGAGATGGGGAACCATCGTAGGTTTCGGTTTATTGTTGGCATGTGGTCTGAGGTACAGTGAAAAGCTTCTGTGTTGGTGCCATTCTGTCGGATAGTTCTACACGTCAATACAATCATAGAAAAATAGAAATTAGGTGCAGGAGTAGAGGCCATTCGGCCCTTCGAGCCTGCACTGCCATTCAATATGATCATGGCTGATCATCCAACTCAGTATCCTGTACCTGCCTTCTCTCCATACCATCTGATCCCTTTAGCCACAAGGGCCACATCTAACTCCCTCTTAAATATAGCCAATGAACTGGCCTCGACTACCCTCTGTGGCGGAGAGTTCCAGAGATTCACCACTCTCTGTGTGAAAAAAGTTCTTCTCATCTCGGTTTTAAAAGATTTCCCCCTTATCCTTAAACTGTGTGTGTGGCCCCTTGTTCTGGACTTCCCCAACATCGGGAACAATCTTCCTGCATCTAGCCTGTCCAACCCCTTAAGAATTGTGTAAGTTTCTATAAGATCCCCTCTCAATCTCCTAAATTCTAGAGAGTATAACCAAGTCTATCCAGTCTTTCTTCATAAGACAGTCCTGACATCCCAGGAATCAGTCTGGTGAACCTTCTCTGCACTCCCTCTATGGCAATAATGTCCTTCCTCAGATTTGGAGACCAAAACTGTACGCAATACTCCAGGTGTGGTCTCACCAAGACCCTGTACAACTGCAGTAGAACCTCCCTGCTCCTATACTCAAATCCTTTTGCTATGAAAGCTAACATACCATTCGCTTTCTTCACTGCCTGCTGCACCTGCATGCCTACTCATGTACAACTGGTAGGGTGAAGGGGAAGTCTACACCAAATCCCCTTGAGCTTCATCACATCTGCACACTTAGAGATTCAATCCCCCCTACCAAGATCCTTGCATCTCGGTTTCTCAATTAGCAAAACTAGAGTAAAAGCATCTCCCTGGATGCTTTCAAGAGAGAGCTAGATAGGGCTCTTAAAGATAGTGGTGTCAAGGGATATGGGGAGAAGGCAGGAACGGGGTACTGATTGGGGACGGTCAGACATGGTCATAGCGAATGGTGGTTGACACAAAATGCTGGAGTAACTCAGCGGGACAGGAAGCATCTATGGAGAAAAGGAATGGGTGACGTTTCGGGTCGAGACCCGTCTTAAGATGGTGCTGGCTCGAAGGGCCCAATGGGCTACACCTGCACCTTTTGTCCATTGTCTATCTTTCTGGAGGCACAAGGGGCTGGAGACACTGAAATCTTGAGCAAAAAACAAGATTCACAGAGTGCTGGAGTAACTCAGCGGGTGCAGCAGCATCTGTGGAGAACATGGATAGGTGACGTTTCACAGAGTGCTGGAGTAACTCAGCAGGTGCAGCAGCATCTGTGGAGCTAAGGAAATAGGCAACGTTTCGGGCCGAAACCCTTCCGGGTTTCGCCCCGAAACCCTTCCGGGTTTCGCCCCGAAACGTTGCCTATTTCCAGAAGGTTCGGCCCGAAACGTTGCCCATTTCCTTAGCTCCATAGATGCTGCTGCACCATAACTCAGCGGGTCAGGCAGCATCTGTGGAGAACATGGATAGGTGACGTTTCACAGAGTGCTGGAGTAACTCAGCGGGTCAGGCAGCATCTGTGGAGAACATGGATAGGTGACGTTTCACAGAGTGCTGGAGTAACTCAGCGGGTCAGGCAGCATCTGTGGAGAAAATGGATAGGTGACGTTTCACAGAGTGCTGGAGTAACTCAGCGGGTCAGGCAGCATCTGTGGAGAACATGGATAGGTGACGTTTCACAGAGTGCTGGAGTAACTCAGCGGGTCAGGCAGCATCTCTGGAGAACATGGATAGGTGACTTTTCACAGAGTGCTGGAGTAACTCAGCGGGTCAGGCAGCATCTCTGGAGAAAAGAAATAGGTAGAAATGGATTGAGTACCTTTATCTAATGAAGGGTGTCCCGCTGAGTTACTCCAGCGCTTTGTGTCTATCTTTGGTGTAAACCAGCGTCTGCAGTTCCTTCCCACACAAGTGCTGGAAGAACTCAGTTGGTCAGGCAGCATCTGCGGAAAGAAATGGCCAGACGACGTTTCAGGTCGGGACTGACGGATGATGTAACCGGTCTGGACCTTGCCTCGGAGAGACTGATCGCTTTGAAAGAAGGTCCCGACCTGAAACATTCTGTACATTCCTTTCTGCAGATGCTGCCTGACCCGCTGGGTTTCCCCGCACTGAGTATTTTTGCTGAGCATTGGCTGGAGAGGTGGATTAAATCTGTCATCTGCTTTTGTTGACGCAGTCGGAAATCGTTTGAATTTGAGGACGTAAAGGACCTTCAAAGGCTCCAGTCTCCGGATGTGAGCAGAGGCGGGCAGGTGGACTGGTACGCCCAATCGAAGCTGGCACTCAACTGTGCTCTATCAGAAGAAAACATATATGAGGACATCCTGGGTAAGAATCTTGATCTCCTGTCTTAAGAGATAGAAACATAGAAACATAGAAATTAGGTGCAGGAGTAGGCCATTTGGCCCTTCGAGCCTGCACCGCCATTCAATATGATCATGGCTGATCATCCAACTCAGTATCCCGTACCTGCCTTCTCTCCATACCCCCTGATCCCCTTAGCCACAAGGGCCACATCTAACTCCCTCTTAAATATAGCCAATGAACTGGCCTCAACTACCCTCTGCGGCAGAGAGTTCCAGAGATTCACCACTCTCTGTGTGAAATTCACCACTCTCTGATAGGAGCAGAATTGGGCCATTCGGCCAATCGAGTCTATTCCGCCATTCAATCTATCTCTCCCTCCTATCCCCATTCTCCTGCCTTCTCCCCATAACTCCGGACACCCGTACTAATCAAGAACTTGTCAATCTCCATCCATTGACTTGGCCTCCACAGCCGTCTGTGGCAATGGATTCCATATTTGATCTACTCTGATCAAGAAGGCTCACCAGCGTCTCTTCTTCCTGAGGAGACTGAAGAAGGTCCATCTGTCTCCTCAGATCCTGGTGAACTTCTACCGCTGCACCATCAAGAGCATCCTTACCAACTGCATCGCAGTATGGTATGGCAACTGCTCTGTCTCCGACCGGAAGGCATTGCAGAGGGTGGTGAAAATTGCCCAACGCATCACCGGTTCCTCGCTCCCCTCCATTGAGTCTGTCCAAAGCAAGCGCTGTCTGCGGAGGGCGCTCAGCATCGCCAAGGACTGCTCTCACCCCAACCATGGACTGTTTACCCTCCTACCATCCGGGAGGCGCTACAGGTCTCTCCGTTGCCGAACCAGCAGGTCGAGGAACAGCTTCTTTCCGGCTGCTGTCACTCTACTCAACAACGTACCTCGGTGACTGACAATCACCACCCCCCCCCGGACACTTATTATTATTTATTCAAATCGTTTGCTATGTCGCTCTTCCAGGGAGATGCTAAATGCATTTTGTTGTCCCTGTACTGTATACTGACAATGACAATTCAAATTGAATCTTGAATATTTGCTGCTATTGTTTTTCATTGCTGTTACAGATGTTCCGAAGGAGAATCCTTATGAAGACATAGAGTCGGCAGACAGGCACTCGCTGGGGAAACAGTGCCCGACAGCTCATCCTTCCTCCGGCTGCTCCACTCCTAAACCAGGGTCTCCATCTGAAACCAGACCCGACACACCTACAAAGGTGAGTCCGCCAACATCGTGAGTCCACAGCACCAGCAACTGTGGGCGCTGGCTTACATAAAGTGCCAGGGTTACTCCGAAACATTAACTGTCCAAGCTCGCCAGAGATGCTTCCTGAAACGCTGAGTTACTCCAGCACTTTGGGTCTTTTTTTGTTGTTTGTTGTAAACCAGCACCTGCAGTTCTTTACGTCTTGTGCAAATTGTTGAACTGGTCACTCAGAGCCAGCCTAGTTTTCCAAAGAAAGGCACAGAGTGCTGGAGTAACTCAGCGGGTCAGGCAGCATCTGTGGAGAACATGGATAGGCGACGTTTCACAGAGTGCCGGAGTAACTCAGCGGGTCAGGCAGCATCTGTGGAGAACATGGATAGGTGACGTTTCACAGAGTGCTGGAGTAACTCAGTGGGTCAGGCAGCATCTGTGGAGAACATGGATAGGTGACGTTTCACAGAGTGCTGGAGTAACTCAGCGGGTCAGGCAGCATCTGTGGAGAACATGGATAGGTGACGTTTCACAGAGTGCTGGGTAACTCAGCGGGTCAGGCAGCATCTATGGAGCTAAGGAAATAGGCAATGTTTCGGGCCGAAACCCGGAAGGGTTTCGGCCCGAAACGTTGCCTATTTCCAGAAGGTTCGGCCCGAAACGTTGCCCATTTCCTTAGCTCCATAGGTGCTGCTGCACCATAACTCAGCGGGTCAGGCAGCATCTGTGGAGAACATGGATAGGTGACGTTTCACAGAGTGCTGGAGTAACTCAGCGGGTCAGGCAGCATCTGTGGAGAACATGGATAGGTGACGTTTCACAGAGTGCTGGAGTAACTCAGCGGGTCAGGCAGCATCTGTGGAGAACATGGATAGAATTAGGTTAGGACCTGAAGAAGGGTCTTGACCAGAAACATCGGCCATCCTTGTTCTCCAGCGATGCTGCCTGTCCCGCTGAGCTACGCCAGCACTTTGTGTTCATCTCATACACATAACAACTAGACCAGCAGGCCAGCTCGTGTCAACATTCGGTGTGAATTGCTGGATTGCCTCATTAAAATAGAGCAGCCTCTTCCCTTCATTTAGGATGGGGTTTTGTTAAATATGTCTGTTTTCTAGATGATGCATTATGTATTAATGATCTGGATGAGGGAATTGAAGGCAATATCTCCAAGTTTGCGGATGACACTAAGCTGGGAAGTTCTACTGCAGTTGTACAGGGTCTTGGTGAGACCACACCTGGAGTATTGCGTACAGTTTTGGTCTCCAAATCTGAGGAAGGACATTATTGCCATAGAGGGAGTGCAGAGACGGTTCACCAGACTGATTCCTGGGATATCAGGACTGTCTTATGAAGAAAGACTGGATAGACTTGGTTTATACTCTCTAGACTTTAGGAGATTGAGAGGGGATCTTATAGAAACTTACAAAATTCTTAAGGGGTTGGACAGGCTAGATGCAGGAAGATTGTTCCCGATGTTGGGGAAGTCCAGGACAAGGGGGTCACAGCTTAAGGATAAGGGGGGAAATCCTTTAAAACCGAGATGAGAAGAACTTTTTTCACACAGAGAGTGGTGAATCTCTGGAACTCTCTGCCACAGAAGGTAGTTGAGGCCAGTTCATTGGCTATATTTAAGAGGGAGTTAGATGTGGCCTTTGTGGCTAAGGGGATCAGAGGGTATGGAGAGAAGGCAGGTACAGGATACTGAGTTGGATGATCAGCCATGATCATATTGAATGGCGGTGCAGGCTCGAAGGGCCGAATGGCCTACTCCTGCACCTAATTTCTATGTTTCTATGTTGCAGCATTGGTCAGAGACCCTGGTCCAATCTTGATCACGGATGCTGTCTGTGTGGAGTTTGCACGTTCTCTCTGTGACCGCGTGGGTTTCCTCCGGGTGCTCCGGTTTCCTCCCACACTCCATAGACGTGCGGGTTTGTACGTTAATCGGCCCCTCTGTAAATTGTCCCCCTACGGTGCAGGGAGTGGACAAGAAAGTGGGATAGCATGGAACTAGTGTGAACAAGTGGTCGCTGGTCGGTGTGGACTCAATGGGCCGAAGGGCCTGTTTCCACGCTGTATCTCTAAACTGAGCCAGAGCTCTGTGGCATTTTTATAGACAATAGACAATAGGTGCAGGAGGAGGCCATTCGGCCCTTTGAGCCAGCACCGCCAGTCACTGTGATCATGGCTGATCATCCACAATCAGTACCCCGTTCCTGCCTTCTCCCCATATCCCCTGACTCCGCTATCTTTAAGAGCCCTATCTAGCTCTCTCTTGAAAGCATCCAGAGAACCGGCCTCCACCGCCCTCTGAGGCAGAGAATTCCACAGACTCACCACTCTCTGTGAGAAAAAGTGTTTCCTCGTCTCTGTTCTAAATGGCTTGCCCCTCATTCTTAAACTGTGGCCCCTGGTTCTGGACTCCCCGGCATCGGGAACATGTTTCCTGCCTCTAGCGCAGTGGTTCCCAACCTTGTTTTGGCCATGCCCCACCTAATCACCTCAAAAATCCTGATGCCCCCCCATGTGGTGATATATAATTCTTATCATTTAAAAAGTGAACTCGGTTTCAGCTGAAGAAGCTTAAAACGCCAATAACTTGGTTTAAACAAGCTTCAAAAGAACATGGCCTCCATGAAAAAGAAAAATGAAATAAACAAAAGACAGTTAAAGTTCTGAGCAAGAAATTACTAAAAAATTGTAAAAAAAAAGAAAAATACATTAGCTGGAAATTGCCCCCCTTAAAAATCAAATTGCCCCCCTGTGGGGCGTACACCTCACGTTGGGAACCACTGCTCTAGCGTGTCCAAACCCTTAATAATTTTATATGTTTCAATGAGATTCCCTCTCATCCTTCTAAACTCCAGAGTGTACAAGCCCAGCTGCTCCATTCTCTCAGCATATGACAGTCCCGCCATCTCGGGAATTAACCTGGTGAACCTACACTGCACTCCCTCAATAGCAAGAATGTCCTTGCTCAAATTTGAAGACCAAAACTGCACACAATACTCCAGGTGTTGTCTCTCTAGGGCTCTGTACAACTGCAGAAGGACCTCTTTGCTCCTAGACTCAACTCCTCTTGTTATGAAGGCCAACATGCCATTCGCTTTCTTCACTGCCTGCTGTACCTGCATGCTTACTTTCATAAACTGATGAACAAGGACCCCCAGATCCCGTAGTACTTCCCCTTTTCCCAAATTGACGCCATTTAGATAGTAATCTACCTTCCTGTTTCCGCAACCAAAGTGGTTAACATCACATTTATCCGCATTAAACTGCATCTGCCATGCAATTTTCTAGGTTAATCTGGCGACTCTTTTCACAGCTTCTGTTGAAGACTCCCTCCCTCTTCCGCCACTCCTCGGAGCGGAGGAGTTTCAAGTTGCTGGACATCCGGAAAATCAGCAAAGACGGCGTTAGTTCTCCGTCTAAAGCCAGCCCGCCCTCCACACCGAGCAGTCCCGAGGACACTCTGAGCCTGGCCGGAGATTCGCAGCAAGTGAAGCGGAGGAAGAAGATTCCCAAGGTCAGTGTCTCTCCCACGGGAAATCCTTTTCCTCTCGACCCCATTCTGCTGCCATAATAGGCATCAGGTGCAGGAGTAGGCCATTCGGCCCTTCGAGCCAGCACCGCCATTCAATGTAATCATGGCTGATCATCCCCAATCAGTACCCCATTCCTGCCTTCTCCCCATATCCCCTGACTCCGCTATCTTTAGGAGCCCTATCTAGCTCTCTCTTGAAAGCATCCAGAGAACCTGCCTCCTCCGCCCTCTGAGGCAGAGAATTCCACAGACTCACCACTCTCTGTGAGAAAAAGTGTTTCCGTTCTAAATGGCTTACTCCTTATTCTTAAACTGTGTGTGGCCCCTGGTTCTGGCCTCCCCCAACATCGGGAACATGTTTACTGCCTCCAGCGTGTCCAAACCCTTAACAATCTTATATGTCTCAATGGGATCACCTCTCATCCTTCTAAACTCCAGAGTGTACAAGCCCAGCCGCTCCATTCTCTCAGCGTATGACAGTCCCGCCATCCTGGGAATTAACCTTGTAGTTAGGCAGAGGAAATAACCCCCCCCCCCGACACCCGTTTGAAGAATGGTTGAGATCCTCACAGTTTACCTTCTGCAGCTGGTGTTGAAGATCAACGCCATCTTCGATGCAAGGAGAGGAAGGAAGAAGCTGAGGAGGATCACGCAGTCTTCGGAGGCCAGCACTGGAAGAGGTAACGTTGGTTTATGTGTTTAACATAGAAACATAGAAATTAGGTGCAGGAGTAGGCCATTCGGCCCTTCGAGCCTGCACCGCCATTCAATATGATCATGGCTGATCATCCAACTCAGTATCCTGAACCTGCCTTCTCTACATACCCTCTGATCCCCTTAGCCACAAGGGCCACATCTAACTCCCTTTTAAATATAGCCAATGAACTGGCCTCAACTACCCTCTGCGGCAGAGAGTTCCAGAGATTCACCACTCTCTGTGTGAAAAAAGTTCCTCATCTCGGTTTTAAAGGATTTCCCCCTTTATCCTTAAGCTGTGACCCCTTGTCCTGGACTTCCCCAACATCGGGAGCAATCTTCCTGCATCTAGCCTGTCCAACCCCTTAAGAATTTTGTAAGTTTCTATAAGATCCCCTCTGAATCTCCTAAATTC
Organism: Leucoraja erinaceus; assembly: GCF_028641065.1. Lineage (NCBI taxonomy): Eukaryota > Metazoa > Chordata > Chondrichthyes > Rajiformes > Rajidae > Leucoraja > Leucoraja erinaceus. Next base: position 3,782,422 of record NC_073395.1, read on the forward strand.
TAGAGAGTATAAACCAAGTCTATCCAGTCTTTCTTCATAAGACAGTCCTGACATCCCAGGAATATTTAAGTTCCTTTAAGAAGGAACTGCAGATGCTGGAAAATCGAAGGTGGACAAAAGTGCTGGAGAAACTCAGTGGGTGCAGCAGCATCTATGGAGCGAAGGAAATAGGCAACGTTTCGGGCCGAAATCCTGAAGGAAATAGGCAACGTTTCGGGCCGAAACCCGGAAGGGTTTCGGCCCGAAACGTTGCCTATTTCCTTCGCTCCATAGATGCTGCTGCACCCGCTGAGTTTCTCCAGCACTTTTGAATACCAAGGTACAGTGATATTTGAATTACCATACAGCAATACTAAGTGAAAAACAACCAGACACACAACTACATAAAAGTCAACGTATTTTTATTTCTTTATCTATTTTTAATTTTGGTCGTCAAATTATAGGAAGGATGTCAACAAAATAGAGAGAGTACAGAGGAGATCTACTAGAATGTTCCCTGGGTTTCAGCACCAAAGTTACAGAGAAAGGTTGAACAAGTTAGGTCTTTATTCTTTGGAGCGCAGAAGGTTAAGGGGGGACTTGATAGAGGTCTTTAAAATGATGAGAGGGATAGACAGAGTTGATGTGGAAAAGCTTTTCCCGATGAGAGTAGGGAAGATTCAAACAAGAGGACATGACTTGAGAATTAAGGGACACAAGTTTAGGGGTAACACGAGGGGGAACTTCTTTACTCAGAGAGTGGTGGCGGTGTGGAATGAGCTTCCAGTGGAGGTGGTGGAGGCAGGTTCGATTTTATCATTTAAAAATAAATTGGATAGTTATATGGATGGGAAGGGAATGGAGGGTTATGGTCTGAGTGCAGGTAGATGGGACTAGGGGAGAATACGTGTTCGGCACGGACTAGAAGGGCCGAGGTGGCCTGTTTCCGTGCTGTAATTGTTATATGGTTATTAGAAGCAATTGTACCGAGATAAAATATTCGGCATCTAAAATTATACAATTAGTTTTGTACAAATTTGTACAGCTTCATTTTTAACCTTATAAACCTAAACTATGAAAATGAAAAAAGAAATGAAAAAAGATAACAAGAAGGAAATCAGTGAAATGATAGATCGAAAAAGAACAAAAGTCCCAGAAACTACCAGCGTGGCAGAGAGATATAGAAATTTAAAAAAAGAAAAAGAAATGTGGAGATATACCATGTCCCTTGTCCTCCCCCGCCCACCTCACCCAACCCAACCCAGCACGGATTTAAATTTAAATTTGTGTTGCACCCATACTATTGTTGTAAGAATTCGGTAAAGGGTGTCCATGTCTTAAGAAGAAAGAAAGAAAAAAAAAAGTTGGCATAAACATCCACCACAGTGGATTCCCCACGTTCCTCGCAGTGATAGAAGGCGATAAAGTTCAATCTTCGCTCTCCCGCGGACGGGGCAGTCAAACCGTCCGCAGTCGGAGCGATCAAAGCCCCCGCAGCCGACGTCCGGGGTGATCGAAACTCCCGGGTCGGGGCGGCTGAAACTCTCCCCGCGGCATGGAGCTCCCGAGTCGGCCTCTTCTTACCAGGGACCGCGGGCTTCACGATGGTAAAGTCCACAGGCCCCGACCGCGCCTGGAGCTTCGATCCCCGGCAAAGGGATCGCAAGTTCCGCGATGTTAAAGTCCCGTGGAATCCCGCGGCTTGGAACGCTGGGTCGGTCTCCAGGAAAGGCCGCGCCACTCCTCGATGTTAGGCCGCAGTGGGGACGGAGATACGATAGGGAAAAAAATCGCATCTCTGTCGAGGTTAGAGATTGGAAAAAAGTTCCCCCCCACCCCCTACATAAAATAATCCAAGGAACATTAAAACATCCTCTTTAACACACACTAAAAATAACAAAAAGAAGAAAAGACGGACAGACTGTTGGCGAGGCAGCCACTACTGGTGGCGCCACCTGGTGGACGTGAGATCTCGATTGTTATCCTCTAGTCATTGTTCAGTGGTGATTTAATGTTGTGTTTGTGAAGTACAAACGCACAGTGAAACTCTTCTCTTACAAACAGTCCATTGCTATTGCTGTATCTAAGCACATCCCCAATTAGCAGTTGTACAGAGATAGTCCACTGAGGCCACGTGCAGGAGGTGCCATGTTTGACGCCATTTTCCGAACCTGGTCCAGGCTCCAGTTGTTATGAGCGGGGCCCGATCCAGCCGACACCTCCAGGGTGCGTTGTCCCCTGTCCTCTCCTCCCGGTCTCACTCCTCTCCCGTCTAGGCCCGTTGTTGCCGTCTCCATCCCCCCCCCTCTCTGGTCTTCGGGGGATGGGCATCAGACGCCACGGCAGCGGCTAGACTGACCCCCCACCATTCCAGACTGGCGGCTATCCCACCGTAGGCCACAAACCACCGGGTCTCACACACATGACCACAATCCACTCCAGGTCTTGTTTGCTGCTACAGGAGTCATTCCATTTTTAATTGAACAGTGAACATTATTGTACAGAGGTCTCTAATGCCACCAAGTTGCTTACTTTAATGAGGAGGAAATATTAATGTCTGTTCAGTTACAGATGAAAACAGTGAAACGGACAGTGAGACGGAAGAGAAACTCAAGGGTGAGTAAACTTTGGTGCAAGATGATGGCGAATAATCTCCCGCAGTTAACACACGCTCTCCGTCAGCGCTTCAATAGTGATTTACTGGGCACATATGCAACGGCACGGTGAAGTTCTTGTTGCGTATAACACACATGCACCAGCCGCCATTATTGGCGCTATTATTCAAAGTCCGGTCGGCCTGCGACCATTCAAATGCAAATACTTTGTTATTGGAAGTGGACACTGTGTATTGGGTGACACAGTGACCCAGGTTCGATCCTGACCTCGGGTGCTATCTGTGTGGAGTTTGCATGCTCTCCCCGTGACTATGTGGGGTTTCTCTGGGTGCTCTGGTTTCCTCCCACATCACAAAGACATGTAGGTGAATTGGCCCTTGTGCAAATTGTCCTTAGTGTGTCGGAAGTGGATGGGAAAGTGGGATAACATGGAACTA
>NC_073395.1:6405452-6527952 GCF_028641065.1 Leucoraja erinaceus
ATAAAGAAAGCACATCAGCGCCTCTACTTCCTGAGAAGATTACGGAGAGTCGGTATGTCATGGAGGACTCTCTAACTTCTACCGGTGCATAGTAGAGAGCATGCTGACCGATTGCATCGTGGTTTGGTTCAGCAACTTGAGCGCCCAGGAGCGGGAAAGACTACAGGAAGTAGTAAACACTGCCCAGTCCATCATCGGCTCTGACCTCCCTACCATAGAGGGGATCTATCGCAGTCGCTGCCTCTAAAAGGCTTGCAGCATCATCAAGGACCCACACCATCCTGGCCACACACTCATCTCCCCGCTACCTTCAGGTAGAAGGTACAGGAGCCTGAAGACTGCAACGTCCAGGTCCAGGAATAGCTACTTCCCCACAGCCATTAGGTTATTAAACTCAACTCAAACAAAACTGAATATTAATAGCCCATTATCTGTTTATTTGCACTTTATCTGTTTATCCATGTGTATATATATTTATATCATGGTATATGGACACACTGATCTGTTCTGTATTCATGCCTACTATATTCCGTTGTGCTGAAGCAAAGCAATAATTTCATGGTCCTATCTGGGACACACGACAATAAACTCTCTTGAATCTTGAATCTTACTTATATCTGGTACTGCATCTACCCTACATATGTCCGGGTTTACCCAAGGCCAGTCCTGCCCATGCTCATTCCTATCTGGTCCTGGTCCTACCCATGCCTGGACCTACCTGTGCCTAGACTTATCTGTGCCCATTCCTATCCATGCTGGTAGGTCCTACCAGTGCCCGTTTCTACCCATGCCTAAGCGTGCCAGTGCCTGTTCCTACCCATGCCCATTCCTACCCATGCTGGGTCCTAACCGTGTCAGGACCTACCAATGCTTATTTCTACCCGTGCCCGGTTCTACCTGTGCTTCATCCTACCTATGTCCTGACCTACACTTGCCTGGACTTACCTGTGTCCATATTAGGTTGTGCCCACACCCATCTGGGCTCGGACCTACCCATGTCCTACCCACACACACCTAGCAGTGGTTGGACCTACCAGTGTCTGAACCTACCAATGCCCGCTCTTCCATACTAATGTTAGCTGCGCGGCCAATGGTGATCCACTTGTATTTGTCTATTACTTTCACAGCTTTAGAAAGGCCAAGTGACCAAAAAGTAATAGCATTAAATAATTTTTTTACCAATATTTACTTTTACTTTAATCTATTTTGATTTCTAGCAGAGTTGATAGCTTTCAGGGTTAATATTTTTAGTACAGGGACTTTGCTATTTAGTCATCCTTCCCAAATATTTATCAAAAGGAAAGTTATTGTTTTGGAACAGATACAGTAATTACATTGAGCAAACTTTTGGTTTCTTGGCGCTTGTTTAAAAAAAATGTAAAAGAATTTCCAAACAGACGCATTAATTAAAAAATCATTAGGATTAAATCTAACCAAAAATACACCAATTGGAAGTTAGAAATAAATTATGTTTTCAATGCTCTTGCAAAACAAAAATTAAGGGACAAAAATGTAAGGTTTAAATTAAAACAGTCTGTAATTAATTAATTCATTGTACACAATATTTTGATGTCCCTTCCCTGCAAAAAAGCATATTTTTAACCTGAGTATATCACATTTGTACTCTGTTTTCCCCATTGCTCTATTGTACTTGCGTTTGACTGGATTGTGTTTATGTATGGCAGTGGTTCTTACCCTGTGGGTCATTTGGGACTTTGCCGGGGGTCATGAAGGGGACACAAATAACATATACCTAACAAAAGGTACATACCACATAGAGTATTTTGTTCACGTATGCGCGTACTAGTGCCAAAAAGGTTAAGAACCACATGTATGGTATATCAGATGTGTTTGAATAGCATGCAAAACAAGCTGTTCACTGTACGGTGGTACACGTGTACCTAATGTGCCTAAACCTAAATAAACTATTATACTTTAAGTCATTTATCTAAGAAAACCTTATTTGGTTGTGCTCTTACTTCTGAGTGAAAATATTGTGGGTTTAAGGCCTGTTCAGAAGATTTGGCCACAAAGGTCTATTTCTAGAGCTGTATTGAAGGATTGTTTCATTACAATCCTTCAGGTGACATTTTCACATTAATCTTTCTCTACCTTCTTAGATCCTGTGGCACTGATTTGCTGATTTGAAGATTTGCAGCAGTATCCCCTGGATCACAGCAAATATTTAAATCTTGCTCAACTTCACAAATGGTAAGTTAAGTGATTGTTATCATATTCTTGTTTTGACAACTTGCTCAGTAGAAAGTGGCTACGACATTGCCTACATTACATTTCAATTTTTTTCTTGGTTAACTATAAAGTGGCCTGGGGGGATGAAAGCTACATAAACACTTGTCTTTTTAAAAAATTTTGTTAAGAACACCATATACTACATATACATCTCTGTCCCTTGGAATTCATATTGTGGAAAGCTATCGGATCATTTCAAATAGTTTGGATTAGTATTTTGAATTATTTATATAGACCGAAAAAAAACTTAGAGCTTTGACATGCGACAGACTGATTTGTGCAGAAATTTAACCACAATGACAAACAAAAAAAATCATTAAATCGTTCAGAGAAGAGGAGGTGCATTTTGGAAATGCTTAACCATATCCTTTAACCAGGGTATAAATTGATGATATTGCCAAAGAGGAATTTGGCAAGGGTGCTAACTGGTTTGCCGCTTCAAACGACTAATAAATTTGTCAAAAATAATTTTCATTTCATAAGTCCACGTTGAGCCTGCTAAATATGATCATTTTCTGTTTCCTTCTCACATCTTTCTTATTATTGATAACAGGTTAACTGACATATGATGAATGGGCTGGTATTCACTGGAATTTAGAAGGACGAGAGGGGAATCTTATAGAAACATACAAAATTGTTAAAGAATTGGACAGGCTAAATGCAGGAAAAATATTCCCGATGTTGGGGGAAGTCCAGAACCGGGGGTCACAGTTTAAGAATAAAGGGTAGGCCATTTAGGACTGAGATGAGGAAAAACTTCTTCACCCAGAGAGTTGTGAATCTGTGGAATTCTCTAACACAGAAGGCAGTGGAGGCCAATTCACTGGATAGTTTCAAGAGAGAGTTTGATTTAGCTTTTAGGACTGAAGGAATCAAGGGATATAGGGGATAAAGCAGGAACGAGGTACTGATTTAGGATGATCAGCTGGCTCGAAGGGCCAAATGGCCTAATCCTGCACCTATTTTTCTATATCTATCCCTGCTTCCGCTCTCTTTTTTACTTTCCAGTCTGTGGGAACCATTTGAGAAATTATGAAATTCTGGATGATTGCAACCCGTGCATCTCGATTGCCACCACCTTCAAAACCCTAGCATGCAGGGTATCAGGTCCTGAGGATTTTTCCCTTTCAATCCCAGTAGTTTTTAAAAACTTTTTTTCCATTAATTATAATTTATTTGAACTCATTCTTTCTACACCTGTTCACTATTTCCAGGAGGTTTTGTGTGCCCTCCAGGAAGAAAACCAAGAAAAAAAACAATGGAATGCATTGATGATTGAATATATGCAAAATATATAGCATATTTATAAATGTAATAATCAAGGTTAGTGAGTTAGAAATTAAAAGGGAATACAACCGCAATGTTTAGTTAAAATTTTCTGAATCCATTGAATAACTGAAAGTGTGATTTTATTCTATTTTTAGTAAATTAAGGAGCCTGATGCATTATCACAGCAAGATCATTCATTTATGTAGCAAAAATATACCAAGTCACCTCATGTGTGTGTAATCAAGCAGATGATTGATTCTAGCTGATAAAGATATCTGGGGCAGACAACCAAAAATCTGTCCAGTGGTAGGTTTGATGGAATGCATTAAAGGATAAAAGAGCATTAGTGGCTGAGAGCTTTTTGATGTGAATTGCAGGGTTGCAAATTCACCACTGGTAGAACAAGTAAACTTGTCAAGATTTTGGAGGAGCAATGAAATCTTGGAGAGTTACAGGTCTTGTGGATATAGATGTGGGGAATGTTGAGACTGTAGAAGGATTTGCATTTCAGCAAGTACAAGGTGACTGGATGGGCAGAGTTAGTGCTGCTGTCTCCCAGTTCCCAGATTTGGATTCAGTCCTGCCATCAAGTGCTGTCTGTGCATAGTTTACATGTCCCTTTGTGACAGAATAAGTTGCCACCACATGCTCTAATTTTCTTCCACAATCCAATGTTGTGCCGGTAGATTAACTGGGTCATATAAATTCCCCTTTCATGTAGATTTATGTTAAAAGAAAGTTGGGGAATGATCGACATATGCAAGAAGGAATAGTTTACAGTGATAGGGAAAGGACATTGGGCAATGGTTTGTTCCCATGGGGCTGATATCATCCGAGTGGGCAGAATGGACACCATTGTCATTATAAGTTTCAAGTGGTGAATATGTTGAATTACAGGGGACAGCTTTGGAAACTCAATTTTGCAATGATTAGAATGAATGTTATACTTAATGACATCCATTTGTTGTAGAACAATATCTTCATAACTAACGAATAGTGCAAGCATACAAGACAAATGCAGGGAATCAAGTCACATTCACTTTTTCAATGCTTACCTGTATGCTAGATCCAGGATACAGTATTGAATAGGTGTGTGCTGGATGAAAAAAATGGATGTGTTAAGGATTTTTCAGATGTAACATACTTTCCAGTCACTAACACAGGCTATTTTAGGTCTGGAGATTTGATACAAGATTGCTTGGAAATACAAAACTTCTTTAAAAAGCTATTCAAGATTTCAGCATAAATAATATAATAATAATATAATAATAATATATTTTATTGTCATTGCACGTCAGTGCAACGAGATTTAATATGCAGCTTCCAACCGATGTAAATGAAGAGTAAAATAAATAAATAGCTGTGTGACGTGACCATCCGAGGGAGACAGTCCAGGGGGGATGGGGGGCACTCAGCAGGGCCGGTTCAGAGCCACTATAGCTCTGGGAATAAAGCTGTTTCTGAGTCTGGAGGTTCGGGCGTAGAAGGCCTTGTAACGTCTGCCGGAGGGAAGTAGTTCGAACAGTCCATTACAAGGGTGTGAGGAGTCTTTATGAATGCTGACGGCCTTCCTGAGGCACCGTGTGTGGTAGATGCCCTCCAAGGCTGGTAGCTGTGTCCCAATGATCCTCTGCGCTCTGTGGACGACGCGCTGAAGAGCTCTCCTCTCCGCCTCCGTGCAGCTGAGATACCACACAGAGATGCCATACGTTAATATGCTCTCTGTGGTGCAGCGGTAGAACGTTGTCAGCAGCTGTTGGGGCAGACCAGTCTTTTTTAATGTCCTCAGGAAGAACAGTCGTTGCTGTGCCTTCTTGACCAGCGCAGCGGTGTTGGTGGACCATGTGAGGTCCTCAGAAATGTGAGTGCCCAGAAACTTAAAGCTGGACACTCTCTCCACACTTTCCCCGTAGATGGAGATTGGGGCGTATTCTCCATTATGGGACCTGAAGTCAATAATCAGCTCCTTGGTCTTGGAGGGGTTTAGTGACAAGTTGTTACGTGTGCACCAGTCCGCCAGGTTCTGCACCTCCGCTCTGTATTTTGTTTCATCACCGTTGGTGATCAGTCCAATCACTGTTGTGTCGGCTGCAAACTTCACGATGGCGTTGGTGTCGAATTCAGGAACACAGTCGTGAGTGAAGAGGGAGTAGAGCATGGGGCTTAGTACACAGCCCTGTGGTGTGCCGGTGCTCAGGGTGATAGTGGAGGACAGGTGCGGGCCCAGTCTCACTGCCTGCGGTCGCTCCGTCAGAAAGTTCAGGATTCAATCGCATATCGACGAGCTGAGGCCTAGCTGGTGGAGTTTGGTGGTGAGCTTGGTGGGGATGACCGTATTGAATGCAGAGCTATAGTCAATGAAGAGCATCCTCACGTACGTGCCGTGTCTGTCCAGGTGAGTCAGGACAGTGTGAAGAGCCAGTGAGATGGCATCCTCTGTTGATCTATTTGCCCTGTATGCAAATTGATGAGAGAGAGTCCAGTGAGGCAGGGATGCTGGATTTGATATGGGAAAGGACAAGCCTTTCGAAGCACTTCATTGGGATTGGAGTTAGGGCAACTGGGCGGTAGTCATTCAGGTTGGTGACTTTGGACATTTTTTCGGCACCGCCACTATGGTGGCTGTTTTCAGGCACTTGGGGACCGTTGCCTGTGAGAGATAGATTGAAGATTCTCGTGAATACCTCCGCCAGCTGTACAGCACAGTCCTTTAGTACCCTTCCTTGGACTCCATCCGGGCCTGCAGCCTTACGTGGATTGATCCTACGCAGGGCGCATTGTAACTCCTGAGTGCTCAGTGTTAAGGCCTGTCCCTCCGCCATGGCTGGGGTTATTCCACTCCTGGTGGTGTTGCCAGTTTCGAAGCGGGCAAAGAAGGTGTTTAGTTCGTTGGCCAGTGTGATATCACCGTGGGGCAGGCGGGGCTGCTCTTGTAGTCAGTGATGTCCCTGACACCCTGCCACATGCTTCTGGTGTCCGCGGTATTGAAGTGGTCTTCCACCCTTTGCCTGTGGGTGTCTTTGGCCTTTTTTATGCCTTTGTTCAGGTTCGACCTGGCCGCACTGTAGGCAGAAGTGTCCCTGGATTTAAAGGATTTTACAGTTATTGTGTTCCATTTAATTCCCTTCCCCTTTATTTTATGCCTTTCTGTTGTTTATATTTATATTATCTATCATAATGTATGATATTGAGACTTTGAATGAAAGTTTTTTTTTTCACAATTATGCCTGGTTAGTTGATTCAACAATCCGAAGGGCATTTCTCTTACTTTCAGAGTTTAAGTTCATGAGGAGGATTTTGTAGAAGGCTTTATTTATCCATTTATTTATCTATCTATCTATCTATCTATCTATCTATCTATCTATCTATCTATCTATCTATCTATCTATCTATCTATCTATCTATCTATCTATCTATCTATTTCGACAAGAATAAAAAGCAAGTGTGAAACAGCATACAAAAAACAAAACAAGAATATTTATAAAGTCATAAACAATATCTATAAATAAATGAAATTGTATGTCAGGAGCAGGAAGAAGCCAAAGCTTATTAATTCCCACCCCTTATAATTATCTTATACAAATATAGCAGCAATATGTACACCATATGTACACCAGTAGCTATATGTACACCAAATTATTTACATTTATACACTAATCAAATATTTACAAAGCCATACAAAAAAGAGAAAAAAAGAAAAGAAAAAACCCTCATATACTATACAGTATCTTAGTCATATATACAACCCATCACCCTATAATCACCCTTCCCAATACAATCAGTATAACAAATATCCCACTCACAATCACCTATCCTCATCCCTGTGAAATTGATGGGATTACACTAACCCCACCTCCCCAATAGTCTACGGGAATTAGAGGAGCAAGAATGTAGGGAGATCGCAAATAGTTGTAAGAATAATAGGGTTGTGGTAGCAGGTGATTTCAACTTCCCTCTCCTTGACTGGGTTGCCATAGTAAAAAGGGCCTGGGTAGGTGGAATTTGTTAAGTGTGTCCAGCAAAGTTTTCTCAAGCAAGAGGTATATGACTGAAGAATGGTCTTGACCCGAAACAGCACCCAGATTTTGAAGGTATTTGACTGAAACTTGGAGCAGTTGGTTGGGGGAAGTTGTTTGCAAGTAATGGGGCATCTGGCAATTGGGAGGCTTTTAAAAGTGAGTTAGGATGAGTTCAAGGATAATATCTTCCTGGGAGGGGCAAGGCTGGCAGGGTTAGGAAGCTCTGGATTATCAAGGAAAAGGGGGGCATAAGTCATGTAGCCAGTTGGGATCAAGCAAATTTGTTGATGCCGATGTTGCAATACACTCGAGGGAAATTAAGGGGGCGCTTTCCCTAAAATGGCATCGCAGGTAGGTAGGGTGGAGAAGAATGCTTTTGGCATGCTGGCCTTCATCAGTCAGAAAATTGTGTATGGAAGTTGGGATGTTATGTTATAGTTGTACAAGTCTGGTGAGGCCATGCTGGGAGTATAATTATCAATTTTGCTCACCCTGCTATAGGAAAGATGCCATTAAAATGGAAAGAGTACAGAGAAGATTTACGGGATGTTGCCAGGACAAGAGGGCCTGATCTATAGAGAGATACAGAGTTTCCTGAAAATAACATCACAGGTAGATAGGATGGTGAAGAAGGCCATTTGCCTTCGTCGGTCGTGTCATTGAGTACAGGAATTTGAACGTCATGTTACAGCTGTACAAGTTGGTGAGACAGCACAGGGATTTGTGTGCAGTTTTGGTTGCCCAGCAACAAGAAGGATATACGTGAATAGAAAAAGTTTAGAGGACTATGGGCCAAACGCAGGCAAATGGGACTAATTTGGGTAGACAGCTAATCGGCACGGACAAGTTGGGATGGAGAGTTTATTTCTCTGCTGTATAACTTTCCATACTATATAGCTCTAGGGTGATACCGCATGGAAACAGGCTATCATGTGAATGGATTGAAAAGTTTAAAGGACTATAAATTGTGTGCCTAATCCATTGAGTCATTGTAACATTAAATAACGGAAGAAAGTCTTGTGGCCCATTAAATCCATATTGCTAATATATAGAGCAGTCCTATATTCCCAATTTGTTGCTTTCACACAGCACTGCAAATTAATTTCCTTCAACTGCATATCAAATTCTCTTTTGAAAATCCTGAATTACTTTTTTCCCCATCGTCTTTATCTGTAACACAACCTTTCTCGTCTTAAAACTGTGTTTCCTGCCATCTCCCTTGTTTCTTTTGTCCTTCATTTTAGGTCAACATCTCCCTGCCCCATGAACTATCTGGTAATGAAACCTGCCTCCATCTCGTCTGTAGATAGTGCATTTGGATTCCAAAGTTTTTCCTCGTGTTACTTAAAATCCTGCCTTTTATTTTATATCTCCTTCTTGTGTATATGTCATGCAATTATCATGATGGAGGAGTCTGAGATGGTAAACAATCTTGTGCCGTTGAAGGGCGACTTTATGGATAGTTTGCCTTGCCATCTTCCTACCCTTTCTAGTTAAACTGTCATAGTGAAAGGTGGGATAGCCAGTTTTATTTTGTGTGAAATCTGAGTTTGATTAAAAAAAAAAAAGATGCTCTATGGTGAACTGATCAATTAATGAGATCTCTTAAATCATTTGATCACAGTATTTTTCCAGTTAGCAAGGAAGCTAGAGGGGTCACATTGGTAAGTCACCGTGTTTATAAATATGTGCAGTAAAGATAATATATGTAAGCAGATAGTACTGTAATAATTACCAAAGTTTACTTTTTCCTCCGACCCCATATGGTACCAATTATTGCTTTTTTTCTTTACCATCCAATCCCTAATGCATTGCCACCCTTGTATGCCCTATTGTTTCTTTACTATCCAATTGGGCATTGCAACCTTTATAGGCCAAAGCTTATAGGATACCCCTGTTGGAGTTTGGTCCACGCTTCTCTTCACTCACCTTGGCGAGATGCAGAGCAATGATCTGATTTGCCCTTTACACCAAGGGAAGTGGCAGGGTGACTAGGCCTCAAGCGGCATGATGCATAGGCCCCCCTCCTGCATGCCCCTGACAATCTTGACAGATGAAAGGGACGTGAAAGAGAAAAATAATGAGCATTAAAATAATTTTGAGAAATGTTGCCTCCTTTCTAACCTGCAGCCCTAATCTTATGCACCATGTAATTCCATGTGGCAGGCTGTTGCCGCGCGGAATTTTTGGACTGTGTCAGTTTTTCGGAGCCCTGTGCGAAGTCGGGACCAGCGCCGCACAACTCCATACGGCTCCGGCGATCGAAGTGGGACCGGTCCTGCGAGGCCGGATGGCTCAAGCGACCGTGTTAGGTCGCGCTTGCCGCATGCAGTCGCATGCTCGTGGGACAGGTCCTTTAGACTTCCACATATGCGGGAACTCCAGGACTTCTTGCATTTTCAATGTCTGAACGCCGGTACTTCCAATTATAAGCAACAATATTTATCCTAGTACACCATCCACACAGTTCCTTCTAATCTTAATCCTTTTTAACTGAATAACTGAGTAGCACATATGCTCAAAATTAGATTTAAAAGAACAAATATTTTTGAAAATATTGATCAGTCCAGTTTAGAAGCTATATTTCATATTCATCTGAAGAGTTGGTTGTTTTGTCACTATATATTTGAAGCCGGTTCAGAAAGTGTCATATTAATCCAGTCAACTATTAATAAATTGTACATGGTAAACTCCCAAGTTGAAGTTTGCCCTCAGTGAACTGAAAACACTGTTCCCATGTTGCAGTTCTTTGCCGTACAGTATCATTGCAGACTTTTGGCCTGTCCTCTACCAGCCCCCACATGTTTGTCTGAATGAACCTGTTCACTCTTATCAATTTAAGTAAACCCATTCACCCTGACACACTGCACACTACTATTTTGAGCACTAAGTTCATAACAATGTTTTGAATGTTTAAATAAAATATAGATGGTGGAATACAATTTTTATTTTAAAATTTCAGAGTATGAGCAGATTAAAATTGGATACTGTGACCTTGAAATTCGATTGTCATGTGTCTGCCTTTTGCACTCTCCAGCTGCAAATTTCACCATGGAGATTATCAGGCTGGTCAGTGATTGACTAACAAAAGTTTGTTTTTATCTGGGTTGGATTAATCCAACCAGTTTCTTTTAAACCTTTAGGTATAGAAAACAGATCTTTCGAAACTACAATGAAACATCCATTTTGAGAACAGTTTTAAATTTGAGGGACATTTAGCTGAGGAATTACCTTGTATTCTAATTCTTAGCTCCAATTGTTAATTTTTGTATCCAACATTTGATAATTGAAATTCTTTTTCAAATCAAGCCATTCAATAAATTCAATCTGTAAGTTTAGGTCCTCGGATTCAAATGGGAAAGAAAGAAAGAAAATAAATTTGTCACTTTAGGAGGCATGCAATGAGGCTTACTTGAATTGATTTCCCAGTAATGTTTTACATGCAAGCCTCTATATGACTTATGCTGTCAGCACAAGTGGGGGGAAAATGTCTGAACCTGTTCTGTGATGATCGGAAGGATCCACTGCTAACAATTCTTTAGTGAGCTGCTATAATTGCTTGACACAAAAAATAAACACTTTCAAAACCATGACTCCACCTCCAAATTCCTTTTCTCTCCAAGGCTTTTAACCATGTCATAGCCATGACTAAACTTTCTTGAAAATCTTTGAATCCGTGCAGATAGATTTTCATCCTGATGACAGTGCCAGAAACTTTCTTTAGAGTTAACAATGACATTCTAAATGATTGTAACAAAGGGATGCTTTCAATCTATTTCTGACTGGAACAGTGTGCAGCCTTTGAGATAGTTTGCCATTCAATCCTCCTCCAGTGCCTCCCCACTGTGGTCGAGCTGGATAAGATCACACTTGACTGTTCCAAGCTTATATCGAGTTATGATCATGTTACCTACAGTGTGTTTTCTTACTGTTCCTGCATGGCTACACCCACCATTCCACAAGGATCCCCAATACTCTCAATTACTTGCTGCCTCTTGGTAACATCGTCAAAGTATAGTCTCAGCTTCCACCTGTAGACTGATAATACCTATTTCCATCTCATTACCACTGGTCTGATCCGAAAATGATCACATCCACTGTCCCTTAATATTCAGACTCCTTGAAGGATGTCTAGAGCAGAGATGTATTTCAACTCAATATTAAAGACATGAAAAATCTATTGCACACTGAAAGTATTCTTTTGCAGCCTTCCTCACCCTGTGCAGGTCCACCAATTTTGGTGTCTTCAATAAACTTACCGTCTACATTTACACCCTAATTTTTAATATATATATATATATCACAAACAACCAAAATCCCAGCACAGAACCCTATGGAACAGACCCGGTCATAGTCCTCCTTCCACCACCACTTTCCATCTTCAATGGGTAAGCCAGTTCTGAATCCAACTAAGAGGTCACCATGGATCTGATGCATCTTAATCTTCTGCATTGGCCTACCCTGAGGGACATTTATCAAATGCCTTATTGGAAACCATACAGACATCATCCACTGTCCTACCCTCATGAATCATCTCCTCAAAAACCACAATCAAGTTAGTAAAGCATGACCTGCCATGGACAAAGCCATGCTGATGTCCATAATTATCCCATTCTCTTCCAAATGTAAGTTAATCCTATCCCAAATAATCCTCTCCATCAGCTTCCCTACGATTGACATGAAGCACATTGGCATAAATTCCCTCCTTTATCCTTAAGTGGTCCTACCTTTTCCTGAGTTCCTGTCTTGTTTTAAATGTCTGTATATAGCCGTGTAATTTTCTTTAATCTGACATGCCAATCAATCGTCATTTAGTTGAAGCTTGAGGGACTAAATGTCTACTTGCGTGTACTCTGTTTCTTTTCATAAGTGTTAATTATTCAGCTTGTAGATTTTCTAATATTTTCCAGGTTCTCCTTGTATCATGCACAATACAGTGTATCTAACAAAATATGTCAGTTAATATCTTAAAATTCTTTCAATATAAGAACTTATAGTAGCTACGATATTTGTCAGTGAAATTATTCTCAAGCTCAACTGAAAAATGAAGAATAATAAACAGATTTAAAAAGTTGTTGGATAGATATGTTAAAGAAATGTAATTGTCTGAAATTACAGAACACAAATTGTAGTTTATTGAACGTCATGGTAAAGAGCAGAGGATGTTGTTTTTATGAAAATATGCTTGTTTTTTGCAGGTCTTTTACTTGTGATTTAAGTTTTGAAAGTCGAAACATTTTCAAAATGAAAGCTGTGTGACATTGATTGGGAATATCAGGAGAATCTTGGATAATGTACTGTTTTGTCACCCATTATTCCTGTGTGTACTTTTATTAATATGAAATGTATGGTTCTTAATTTAATCATAAATTTAAATAGCAATATTCAGTAGTGAATTATGTTTTCTTTTTTAGACTAATGAGTGTTGACCTGCCTGACAGTGTCAACTGGAATGGTAGACACACAGATCAACTCTGATCCATTATCACTACTTGAAAATGACTCTAGGAGTCCCTTGGCTGGAGAATTGGTGCAGGAAATGGAGGAAGTACAGGACATTTCACAGTCTATAGGGGACAACAGTTCAGAGACGTTCAGTGCTGATGAGAACCTTACTTCAGGAAATGGTCCTGGATCAAATGAAACTGTGCAAGGTAGGGGTTTACTTCAATTGAAGTCGCTTGGGTGCTGGACAGTGCTATTTGTCACTGATACCAGCCTATATGTTCTAAATAAGGTAATTGGAATGAGACGAATTAGATGTAACTGGCATTTGAATTTTTAGTCTCATATTAATACTTAACAGTTATGCTATATAGCTTGAAAAATAATAAATCAGAGTTTTATGCCTGCATGGGACACAGCTTCTGCGCGGGACACAGCTCTACAAATTTACAGATTTGTTATAGAACTATCAAATCTGAACCTCCCTGTAAGAGAAATCCAGTAAGTTCCGCTATTTTATTTCCCCACACGCATGCAATGTTTTCCCTTTAAAATATTTCTTTTGGCAGCTACTGTTGAATTGGTATACCAAATCCTGCCCACTTGAAGTGAACTATATTTCCAAGTGTTCCTGGATTTTTGTGTTAATTCACTTGAATTTCTGTTCTTTGGTTATTGACATTTCTGCCAATGGAAAGATTCACTTCATTGCAAACTCTTCTTGATTTTGAGCAGTTTCTTAAATCTCAGCCACTTGCAAGCTAACAGCTGAAGATTTGCCACTTGCAGTTGCCTCAGTGTGGGTATAGTGTTAGGTACTGGAAGGTCTGAATTTCTATTATAGAGTGTTTGAGTATAAGAATAATAAATTGCACAGGGCACACCTCTTCAACCCTCACCCTGAACACCGGCGTTCCACAGGGCTGTGTGCTGAGCTCCCTCCTCTACTCCCTCTTTACCTACGACTGCACACCTGTACACGGTACTAACACCATCATCAAGTATGCAGATGATACAACGGTGATTGGCCTCATCAGCAACAACGATGAGTCAGCCTATAGGGAGGAGGTCCAGCTCCTAGCAGCATGGTGCGCTGACAACAACCTGGCCCTTAACTCCAAAAAGACCAAGGAGCTCATTGTAGACTTCATGAAGTCTAGGGGCGGCACGCACATCCCCATCCACATTAACGGGACGGAGGTGGAACGTGTTTCCAGCTTCAGGTTCCTGGGAGTCAACATCTCCGATGACCTCTCTTGGACCTACAATACCTCAACTCTGATCAAGAAGGCTCACCAGCGTCTCTTCTTCCTGAGGAGACTAAAGAAGGTCCATCTGTCTCCTCAGATTCTGGTGAACTTCTACCGCTGCACCATCGAGAGCATCCTTACCAACTGTATCACAGTATGGTATGGCAACTGCTCTGTCTCCGACCGGAAAGCACTGCAGAGGGTGGTGAAAATTGCCCAACGCATCACTGGCTCCTCACTCCCCTCCATTAAGTCTGTCCAAAGCAAGCGTTGTCTGCGAAGTGCACTCAGCATCGCCAAGGACTGCTCTTACCCCAACCACAGACTGTTTACCCTCCTATCATCCGGGAGGCGCTACAGGTCTCTCCGTTGCTGGACCAGCAGGTCCAGGAACAGCTTCTTCCCTGTGGCTGTTACACTACTCAACACCAGGAAAAACATACTATGACTGTATGCACGTAAATAGATTTATTTATTGCTCATATTTATGTCGCTCTTCTAGGGAGATGCTAACTGCATTTCATTGTCTCTGCACTGTACACTGCACAATGACAATAAAGTTGAATCTGAATCTGAGTATAGCTGAAACTATACCTGGAGCAGTTTGGACACTTTTGGTCTTGTTACAAATAAAGAATAGATTATCCTTGGTTGATGTGTAATGAAGGTACAACAGAGCGATTCTCAGGAAGCTAGATTCACCCTAAGAGAGGAGGTGGGATTGATGGGTATACAATACAATACAATACAATATTTATTGTCATTTGAACCTCAGTGGGGCTCAAATGAAACTCTGTTTCTACAGCCATACAAACAAAAACGATTCCTACTAGACACACAACCAATTTAATTCACACAAACATCCATCACAGTGAACCTCCTCCTCACTGTGATGGAAGGCAAAGTCTTTTCTCTCCTCTGCTCTCCATTTTTCTCCTGATGTTGAAGCCCCAGGCGGGCGATGGTAAGTCCCACGACCATTTTAGGCCGCGCCGGGCGATGTACGGCCCCGCTCCAGGTCTAAATGTCACAATGTTGGAGCCCCAGCGGGCGCTGGAATGTCCCGCGGCCATTAAAACCGCGCAGGGCGATGCACGACCCCGCTCCGGGTCGTTCCAACCCCGCGACATGGGCTGGAGAAGTTGCGTTGCGGGAGCTCCGAAAAGCGGTCTCCCACCCGGACCCGCGAGTTCCCAATATCACAGTCCACAGAAGCTGCGTTGCTGGAGCCTCTGAGCTCCGGAATCAGGCCGCAGCAGCGATCCACCACCGCTCCCCAAGCTCCGAGGCTGGCCAGCCCCACGATAGTAAGTCCGCAGCTCCACAGGCTCCACGACTGGAGCCCCCAGGTCGTTCTGGCTGAATTGGCCGCTCCACGGTGCTAGGCCCCAACGACAACGGAGACCCGACAGAGAAAAGGTCGGGTCTCCCGTGCAGGGAAGAGATTTTAAAAGTTTCCCCCACCCCCCCACATAAACACAGTAAAAAACAGTATAAAAAAACACCACAACTACATTTAACTAGACAAGACAGACAGGCTGTAGGGGCCGCTGCAACAGTGTCGCACTGCAAACCGGAAACTAGTGTGTAAAGGAGAATGAATTTGTGACAGAACAGAAAAGATCTGAATGATGAAACATTTGTGATAGTATTTAAGATTCTGAGTGATATCTTTGTGAATGCTCAACATATTACAATTATAGGCCTAGTCTGGAAAACAAAATACCTTATTGCTAGATGAACAGGTTCAGGAGGACCCTCATGGATTACTCCTATTCCTGTTTCTTGTGTTCCTCAACGTGTTAATGTCCACATTGAGCATTCAGAATATAGAGAAACACTTGCTTTTTTAAGATATCTTACAAAGAAATCACACATTTGTATGCATTTTGAGTTCTTGAATATTCAATATGCCACTTTCTGTTGTGCATTTGAAATATATCCAGGAAAAAGTGTTGAATCAACATTTGTTTGGCAGATGAACCATTGATGCCTTCTTGCCAATGTGAGGCTGTTCTCTTTTTTCTATCTGGGTCTTTTGACATATATCAAACAATCTATATCATCTAATTTAGTTTGGTAAGATTATAATATATCATAAAAATGCAGATTCTTTATTCTACTAAAATATGTACTCTATATGTACTCTATATGTATTTAATAATAACATATTCTATATGTAGATTCCTATAACATATTTTGAGTTTGGTAGTAGCTGATCTGTCAGCTTGTTTCTTTAGATGTCTCAAAGCTGAACAACTGTTGACGATGCTCATATCTTCCTCATAAAAGTAAAAACATACATTTTTTAGACAAAAAGGTACCAAGATGTATATCATTTCCTGCTGTTGGTATCTATGGAAGATCGTCATGCTAAGCTGCTTAAGTTGTTTAAGGGCCTACTGCCTAATTTAGTTAATGAATTTTATTTTTTTTAACTTTTGCAAGCAGTTTGTAATAAAAAAACTAAAAAAATGATAATCTGGTTTTTAACATTTCAGAGATGCTGATACACTGTATCAGTGTGTACTGTCACAACAACAAAGCACTGAGCACAAATATGTTCTGGCATTGACTTCATCCAAATCATAAGCTGGAGTGAAGAGTATTTTTGCTCTTTGCTCACTCACTTTTGAGTTGCACTTGTCTGTTGGTGGCCAGGAAGGAATGTGACTTTTAAAATGTGTCCTGACCACAGAACTATAAAGCTGCAGCATGGTTTAATTACCAAAACTGTTGATGGCATTCTTTTCCTTCCACCAGATGTGGCTCAGTGGTGGCATTTATCCCTGCTTCAGAAGATTGTGGATTTGCATCCTCACTGAACACTTCATTAGTTAATTATAAAAAGTATATAAAACATTTCAGATGGGGTGCTGAATTGAAGTGCCATCTGTTAAGTAAGACATCGCACCATGCATCTTGTCAAGTGAATTGTAAAGATTGCTGGTGTCTTATTCAATATTTACGGAACTGATATCAATTAAACAGGTTTTCAGTTTATTTCCATTCTGCTCTCTGTGGAGCTTGCTTGCACAGAATGGCTGCCATATTTCCAAAATTATAATTACCTGCAAAACATTTAAATATTTTCTGAATTCACAAAAGATGGTGCATATATGCAACATCTTCCTAATGAAAATATCTCAATGCAGTGAAATAGTGCTTTCTCATTTTAAGACGCTTACCTTTTCCATATGCTGGTTGATACTCAATCAAACTGGATAGTGATAATGAAAGATTTTCTCTTGTTAATACCTGGGATTTTCCAAGAATCATTTTAAGATTCCATATTCTATGTAGAAAGCAGAATGTTGGGTCATCTTTGGTAGGTTGAATACAAATGTTGTAAATTAAAATCATTCCTCATTTGAAGAAACACTTCTGCTGTCTTTTTCATTCTCTGGCCATACTTGATCCAGTTGTGCATTGAGATGGATTGCTCATTATCAGGAAGAACAATATGGATTATTTGCATTTTGTAATATTACACTGTTTTGCTTTCTTAAACTACCCTTCTGCGTTATTAAAATCACTCTAGTTAAGGAGTAAAATAACTAAAATATTTACTTGAACTACTCCCAAATCTTATTTGATTTTTTCCCCATCTGCACTCAGATACAATTTCTCCAGCATCAAGTCCATCATCAGTAATCTTACCTACTACTCCATTGACCCAAGATGATGCTTCCACATCTGGCCTATGCATTGAATGTCGAGTGTGTGGAGACAAGGCTTCTGGCTTCCATTATGGCGTCCATGCCTGTGAAGGCTGTAAGGTTTGTGTGCTATGTTAATGTTGTTTATTAAACATGGGAGTACATTTAGTTTTTTGTACCCGTTCTGCCATTCAGTGAAATTGGTGATGATCCTGAAGCTCACCATCAAATGGAAAATAGGACTCATATACAAGGGGGAAAAAAGGTCAGTGTAGATGTGGTCGGCCGAAAAGCCCTTTTTGATGATGTACAAATCTCTGACTATAATCATATTCCTCTTTCCTCTCCAATAGATTTTGAAATCGAGCAGTATACCTACCTATTTCATAAATATATTCAGGGCTTGGCCTTAACCACTTTCCATGACAGAGAATTTCAAAGTTCATTGTGAAGAAATTTCACCTGATCTCCATTCTAATAGTATCCAATATCCTGTGATGATGACCTTTTCATTTGAGAACATTCTGACTCCTCCACCACCCACCATCCCCAGTGAGGGAAAATATCCTGCCTGCATCCATTCTGGTTTTGTGAGAATCTTGCATGTTTCAACGAGAACCCTTCTTATTCTTCTCAACTACAACAAATCCAGGCCTAGTTGACCAAATCTTACTTTGTACACAGGTTCTATTCCAGTGATTCAAGGCTGCATCCCTATATCCTTTCTTTAGCTAGGAGAGCAAAACTGCATTCAGGGCTCCATGTGTGTTCTCACTAAGGTCCTCTAGAATTTGCAAATCAAACTTGTTTCGGTGCACAAATGTCTTGTAATGAAGGCCACTTACCTCCGTAACCACATTGTTTCAATGATTAGCCTATAAGGACAACCATGTCCATTTTTACAACAACATTTCCAAATCGTTCACATTTAAGTAATATTCTGCCCCTCTGTTTTCCTCCCAAAATGGTGAACTTGACATTTATCCACTTTACACTGTACTTTCCGCATATTTGCCCTCTTCCTCAACTTGTCTAACTTGTCTTGAACTCGAAATCCCATACAAATTTGTACCTCATCCAAATCATTGATGTGTATTGTGAATAGCTGGTGCCCAATCCATGATCCCTGTGATGGACCATTAGTTATTGCCTATCACCCCCAACGTCCTATTTGTGTCCATCCCTGTATCCTGTCTGTCAAACAATTCTCAATCATGCAACATTCCTTTTCTGTTAGATCACACTGGATCCTGTGCATCAAGCCACCTTCTTGCCCGAATTTAATTTGCTTTGATTCTTTAATACTCCAGAACTACTTATCTTGGTCTTGAATAAAACCAATAACTGAGGTAGAGAATGCTAATGATCTTTGAAGATCTCCATGAAGAAATTTTCCCTCAGAGCTAAATGATGAAATGGGAACAAAAACTATAATTTGGATTTTTTTCGAATTATTGACGATGATTTCAATAATCATTATTAAAACACATGTTTCAGTTGACCAATTAATTTTGGATTATAATTACAATTTTAGCTCAAACCATGGCTATAGAAGTGACGGTTTATAGCTCTTATTGCTTATTGTTTTCTGCAAATGGGGAAACAAGGTCCAGGAGGATTATTTTGGACCAGGCATTAGATTATCAAATCAGTAATTTTCTCAGAATTTTGTTTCAGAAAGTCGCAGAAAATGCAGTTATTAAATATTACTATTCAATTTAAAATCAAGCTGCTTCATTAATGCCACTTTGACTTTTAATGTTACAGGGCTTTTTTCGGCGAACCATACGATTGAAACTGGACTACGATCAGTGTGAACGTAATTGTAAGATTCAAAAAAAGAACCGGAACAAATGCCAGTGCTGTCGTTTTCAGAAGTGCCTTTCTGTTGGAATGTCACATAATGGTACGTGAGGGTGGTTTCTGAAAATCTGGGGACAAAATTGGAACACTGTTTGACTGATTAAAAGTGCCTAAATTGTTAGCTGGTTGTTAAGAAGGAACTGCAGATGCTGGAAAATCGAAGGTAGTCAAAAATGCTGGAGAAACTCAGCGGGTGAGACAGCATCTATGGAGCGAAGGAAATAGGCAACGTTTTGGTCGAAACCCTTCTTCAGTTAGCTGGTTCTGGATTAATATATCTCTTTTCATGTAGTGACCCACGTGGCACGCAGCCCATCCCACTTTTGCTGCGCCAGCTAGATTTTGTATAGAGGATAAAAGCAATGATCAGTTGATGGGTCATGCAGCAGTTGCTAGGACCTGCATTAACTTCTTGGTGTTGCGAAGGATGGGCCTGGCCTTGTTGCCATGCGATGTGCCAGTCAGTTGGACATTGCCATGTTACCTGTCTTTCATGGAAAGAGTTTTCGAAACACCTACAACTACGTCCATCAAGCAGTGGTTCAGCATGGAGCGCTCTTTGGCCCAAAACTTGTTGGTCTTCCAGCACATTGAGATGTTCATAATGGAACGCTACGGACTGGCACATTCCAGACTGCAGGAAAGTATGTGCCGAGGGGTGCATTGAAGCTTTTTTTTCCCTTAACAAGGAGATTTTATTCAATTAATCACAGATACAGAGTACCGGAAAGATCAAAATGCCATTGGCAGTTTGCAAACATCAATCAAACAGTATGTTGCCATCCTTATCTACAATGCACTCGACCTCCCACGGCAACCAGCGATGGCGGAAGGCTTCCAGATTCCCATTGGACACCGTGTTCTCCCTCTCCAGGGACATGCGGACACAGACGTAGGTCCAGAAGAGGGGCAAGCAATTGACTCAGGCGGAACCCTCAACTCACTGCTGCCTGGACCCCTAAATGGCCATCTTGGCCAGGCCCAGGAGCAAACCGACTGGGAAATAACAACTGACTGTCCCTTGCCCCCTGCCCCCCCCCCCCCCTCCCCCCCAACTGACTGTCCCTTGCCCCCTGCCCCCCCCCCCCCCCCCCCTCCCTCCCCCATACTGGGTGACCAAATACCAAGAGTGTGGGGCTGAAGTTCAGCCAAAACCTGAGGAGATGCCCCTTCAGAACACTGAAACTTAGTGCTGAATCACCGTCTCAGGTCCTTCCGGTTACTGAGGGGCTGAATCAGTGGGGAAACCCCTCAAACAACACCACGAAGGGCCACATAAAGTGTCAATGGTGCTATGTACAAAAAGGATGTGCTAATACCACCATGTATAAAACCAGCCATGGTGAATGTATAGGTTGAAAACACTAAGAATGTAAAGAGTTTTGCACTGTTCTTTTTTGTATACTTTATATTATGAATAAAGTTTATTTTTGAAATAAAAATATTATCTCTGATAAGGTGAGTCCAAAATAAATTAAATGTCACAGTAAGCATAGATTATGCTGCTTTGTCTGTGTATTGTGTTGCTAAAATCAAGGCAGTGGGGCATGTCCAACAGGTCAGACAATGTTTCTCAGAGAGGAAAAAATCTCTGAGTCAATATGATTATAGGCAGAAATGGCTACTTCTGATGCAGACAGAAAGAGTGAACTCCCAACAGTTGGATAATTTACTTCTGGAAGGTTTCAATGTGCTTAGGTGGAAAATTAGGTGATGTTCTTCAAGCTTGTGCTGGACCTCATTGCAACATTGCAGGAGGCCACAGATGAAGGTCAAATGGGAGTGAAATTGTGGCATTTAGCCAGAAGCTCAGGATCACTCCTGAACACGAGTTTCGCTAAGCGATCGCACAAGCAATGTTTGGATTCTGAAATGTGGAAGAGGCCACATTGTGAAAATTGAATGTAGTACATAGGTTGGAAGAAGCACATATGAATTGCTGCTTTACTTGGAAAGGTAGTTTGGTCCTTGGATGGTTGGAAGCGAAGAGGTGAAAGGACAGGTGTTACATCGGAAATTCTTTATGCAGGAGAATGATAAGTAGATACGAGTGCAGATCACAGAGTTACAAAGGGAGCGATTACTTTGAAATGATCAAAGGGCAGGGGAATACATGTCAGGTGGTAGAATCTTGTGGGAACTGGCAGAGATGAAGGATCATCTGTTGAATCTGGAAGCCGATGGCGTGGAAGACAAGGATTAGGGAAATGCTGTGTTTACATTGCCTAAAAAGAGGTAGGTTAAGAGCAGAGGTGCAGCAACTAGATCAGATATGTAAGTGCTCTGTCCATTAAGTTAGAGAGGAAGCCACAGTTCAGAAAGAAGGAAGACATTTCAGAGACACCTTTGGAAATTGTAGAATGGGAGGAAGTAGAGTCAAGATAGTTGTGGGAATGTGTGCTTGTTATGGATGTTTGTCGCTAACCTATCCCCTGAGATGATGGAAAGAAAGGGATGACAGGAATCAGAGATGGAGCATGTGAAAGTGAGAGCAGGGTTGAAATTGGCAGAAAAGGTGATGACATATTCAAGTTCCGAAAGCAGTCATCTATGTACTCTGAAAAGAGTTAAGAGAATTGGCCTAAGACTGTTCCACATATTCCACAAAATACAGACATAGCTGGGCCCATGAAATGCAAACATCTAAACTTTGATATGGAGAAAGTGAGTGGAGCTAAATTAGAAGTTGTTCAATGTGAGGATGTTCAACCAGGCAAATGAATGCCTGACAATGAGGTCTGATTCTGAGACTTATTGATTGAAATCTATGAGCTATGATAGAATTGTATGTCTCACTTTATTTATTTTGCCTTTCCATTACTCAGGCCATTGCCCTTGGATTTATTTTGCCAAGGTAACATAGTACGTATGATTACAAGACCTATAACCCTTATTTAAAAGTGAAGGTTGTACAAGTTTCTAAATACGTCAATTAGAAAGGGAAGGATAGGACATGCAGGGTAGTAACTTCATAGTAATTTGTTTTTATGCAGGCATATCGTAATTACACTTGCCAAACAAATTTATCTTTTACTTCTTATAAACTGGTGGTTTAGTAGTATATATTTAGTATGATACTTTTCAGACATTTTAGAGAAGAGTTTGGTGTACGATATATATCAGTTATTTCTGTGGGTTAGCATAGAAGCAGGTTATTGTCTTTAAATAAACCAGTTGAACTTATGAGTGATAGAGAAATGTTTACAAGTACATTGTAAGATATTAACTATGTTAACCTTTTTTGTTCACTGAAGCACTTCCGGCAATTCATAATTTCATATTCCCCATATTCTGAAAATAACTTGCAAGATTTATGCCTAATTCAGGATATAGCTGACAATACATTCTGGTTAAAGTGAGGTATATTGAATCAGACGATTACATAAAAATTACAACAGGAAGCATTTACAATGTGCATAACATGTTATAATTTATGCACATTACTGTCCTAGAAAATTATGAGAAACTGTGTGGCTGCTACATAAGTCTGTTGTACACTCAGTAAAATGATGGTTATAGACAAGTGAGGAAACTAATTTCCCAGTAGTACTTGGGCATCCAGAAATGTGTTCAACTACACCTTAACTCTCTTGGTGAGACCACACCTGGAGTATTGCGTGCAGTTTTGGTCTCAAAATCTGAGGAAGGACATTATTGCCATAGAGGGAGTGCAGAGAAGGTTCACCAGACTGATTCCTGGGATGTCAGGACTGTCTTATGAAGAAAGACTGGATAGACTTGGTTTATACTCTCTCGAATTTAGGAGATTGAGAGGGGATCTTATAGAAACTTACAAAATTCTTAAGGGGTTGGACTGGCTAGATGCAGGAAGATTGTTCCCGATGTTAGGGAAGTCCAGGACAAGGGGGTCACAGCTTATGGATAAGGGGGAAATCCTTTAAAACCGAGATGAGGAGAACTTTTTTTCACACAGAGAGTGGTGAATCTCTGGAACTCTCTGCCACAGAGGGTAGTTGAGGCCAGTTCATTGGCTATATTTAAGAGGGAGTTAGATGTGGCCCTTGTGGCCAAGGGGATCAGAGGGTATGGAGAGAAGGCAGGTACGGGATACTGAGTTGGATGATCAGCCATGATCATATTGAATGGCGGTGCAGGCTCGAAGGGCCGAAGGCCCTACTCCTGCACCTAATTTCTATGTTTCTATGTCTATGTTTCTAACTCAGTATTAAGGAGCATTGGCCCCTTTTTTTTGGAGCATTGGCCCCTTTTTTGTTGTGTGAACAAATATCGAGCCCCGCTTCACTCAGACCCCTTGTCAGATCATACCTGTTGATCTTTTTATATGCCATCATTTCATATGTGGCATGGTGCTCCAGCAGCCTGGGTTCAATCCTGACCTCTGACATTATGGAGTTTCCATATTCTCCCCCTGAGAATGTATGTTTTATCCAGGTGGAGTGCTTTCCTCCTGTCCCAAAAAGATTAGTAGGTTAATTGGTCACTGTAAATTGCCCCTAGTATATGGAGGTAATTTACAAAAATCACAAAGTATGGTTTCTTAACTCTTTAAAATCTGCACTCTTTGCAAATTGCATTCTTCTTGTCACAATTGTTGACATAACCAAATCACAATCCTGCAGTATCACCCTTTCTGTCTAACTTTCTAAAGTTTCTCTCACAGGTGCAATTAGGGAAGAAGTTCTGGTGAGGAAGTATAAGCAGCTAGAATTTAAATTAAATGGTAGAGTAGGAAAGGTGACCATTTCCAAATTACTACTGGAGCCATTTGCAGATTGACATAATGTCATTAAGATCAGAGAGTAGACTGAATTGCTCAAAGGTAGATGTGGAAGAAATTGATTTTAATTGCCAGCTTAAAATAGCTTTCTCTTTCCCCAGTACTGATGTTGGTAATTAATACCGATGGGCATATGAACAAGTAGAGATGGAAAATAGAGCATGTATTGACATATAGGAATAGTACATTAGCATCGTTTTCAGCACAGACGTTGTGGGATGAAATGGCCTGCTCCTGTGCTATATTTTTCTTTGTTCCTTAATCATTCAATACATCAATGCTCCTAATAGTCCTACCTTTACTTCAGTGCCCTCCATAATGTTTGGGACAAAGACCCATCCTTTATTTATTTGCCTCTGTACTCCACAATTTCAGATTTGTAATAGAAAAAAGCACATGTGGTTAAAGTGCAGATTGTCAGATTTTAATAAAAACGCCATTTTTAGACATTTTGGTTTCACCATGTAGAAATTACACTTGTGTTTATACATAGTCCCCACCATAATGTTTTGGACACAGCAATGTCATGTAAATGAAAATAGTCATGTTTAGTATTTTGTTGCATATCCTTTGCATGCAATGACTGCTTGAAGTATGTGATTCATGGACATCACTGGGTGATTCTCTGGTGATGCTCTGCCAGGCCTGTATTACAGCCATCTTTAGCCTATGCTTGTTTTGGGGGGCTAGTCCCGTTCAGTTTTCTCTTCAGCATATAAAAGGCATGCTCAATTGGGTTCAGATAAGGTGATTGACTTGGCCACTCAGGAATTGACCATTGTTTGCTTTGAAAAACTCCTTTGATGCTTTAGCAGTATTTTTGCGATCATTGTCTTGCTGTAGAATTAACTGCCGGCCAATGTTTTGAGGCATTTGTTTGAACTTGAGCAGATAGGATGTGTCTATACCCTTCAGAATTCATTATGCTACTATCATCAGCAGTTGTATCATCAATGAAGATAAGTGAGCCAGTACCTTCAGCAGCCATACATGCCCAGGCCATAACACCCCCACCACTGTTTTTCACAGATGAGATGGTATGCTTTGGATCTTGAGCATACTCTCCTTCTCTCCTCCATACTTTGCTCTTGCTATCGCTCTGATATAAGTTAACCTGCGCCTCATCTGACCACAAGACCTTTTTTAAGAACTGGTTGCTCTTTTAAGTACTTCTTGGCAAACTGTAACCTGGCCATCTTATTTTTGCGGCTAACCAGTGGTTTGCATCTTGCAGTGTAGCCTCTATTTCCGTTCATGAAGACCTCTGCGGACAGTGGTCATTGACAAATCCACACCTGACTCCTGAAGAGTGTTTCTGATCTGTCGGACAGGTGTTTGGGGATTTTTTTTAATTATAGAGAGAATTCTTCTGTTATCGGCTGTGGAGGTCTTCCTTGGCCTGCCAGTCCCTTTGTGATTAATAAGCTCACCAGTGCTCTCTTTCTTCTTAATGATGTTCGAAACAGTTGATTTTGGAAAGCCTACGGTTTGGCTGATGTCTCTTAACAGTTTTATTCTTGTTTCTCAGTCTCATAATGGCTTCTTTGACTTTCATTGGCACAACTTTGGTCCTCATGTTGATAAACAGCAATAAAAGTTTCTAAAGGTGATGGAAAGACTGGAGGTCTGAGAGCTCTCTTATACCTGCATTAAGGAGGCATTTAAACACACCTGAACAATTACAAACACCTGTGAAGCCATGTGTCCCAAACATTATGGTGCCCTGAAATGGGGGGACTATGTATAAACACAACTGTAATTTCTACATGGTGAAACCAAAATGTGTAAAAACACCCTTTAATATTATCTGACAATGTGCACTTTAACCACATGTGAGTGTTTTCATATTACAAATCTCAAATTGTGGAGTACAGAGGCAAATAAATAAACAATGGGTCTTTGTCCCAAACATTATGGAGGGCACTGTGTATACTTTGCCCTTACATTTGACCTTCCAAAGTGCAACACCTCACACTTGTTTAAAATCCAGCTGCCATTTCTCCACCCCCAAATTTCCAACTGATCTAAATACTGCTGTATCCCTTGACCATCCTCAGCATCCAAAACTCCACCAATTTTTGTGTTGTCTGCAAACTTATTTTACTAATCAGACCATCTATATTTTCATCCCAATATTATATAAATTATTATAGGTTTAGTATTATTAATGTCACGTGTACTCGGGTACAGTAAAAAGCTTTGTTTTGCATGCTATCCAATCAAATCAGATAATACTATATTATAAATACAATCAGGCCAAACTTGAGTACAATAGGTAGAGCAAAGAGAAGATACATAGTGCAAAATATAGTTTTTGGCATTGTAGCTCACCAGTTCCATAGACAAAGTCCAATGTCTGCAATGGAGTAGAAGTGACTAAGACACTTAGCTTATGGAAGGATCGTACAAAAACCTGAAAAATAAGGGGAAGAAGCAGTTCCTGATGCTCACTTGAGTAGTGTGCACTTTCAAGCTTCTTTTTTCTCCCTGATGGGAGCAGGGAGAAGAAAGAATGATTGGGGTGGGACAGGTCTTTGATTATGTTAGTTGCTTTTCCGAGGCAGCATGAAGTGTAGATGGAGTCAGTGGTAGGGAGTCCGGCCTGTGTGATGGACCAGGCTATATCCACAACTCTGCAATTTCTTGTGGTCTTGGGTAGAGCTGTTCCCAAACCAAGCCGTGATGCAACTCTACAGTTTTGCAAGAGTCATTGAATAACTGCCAAATTCCATATCACAACAAATGATGTCCTAGTACAGATCCTTGCTGAACCCACTGGGTCCAGACCTTCAGTCAGAGAAACATCCATGATCTTGTGACTTCAATGATAACGTCATTTTTGTGTCCAACCTACCAATTCACCGTAGATTTCATTAAACTTAACCTTCAGGATTAGCCTTGTCAAGTGTTAGCAAAGTCCATGCAGATAATGTAAATCACTTCCTAAACAAAAAACAATCAGAAATGTGAGACAGAAGCTCCTTTTCACAAAGCCATGCTGAGTTTCCGTAATAAACCATGCTTTTCCAAATGTGAGTAAATCCTACCTCCGGATTTTCTTCAATAATTTTCTTACTGCCATGAGGATAATTGGCCTATAATTTCTTGATTTGTTCCTGTTGCCCTTCTTAAACAAATGAACCACAGTGGCCGTTCTCCAATCTTTTGGGACTTCCCATGTGACTAAAGAGGATGCACAGATCTCTATCATAGCCATGGAGCTATGCAGGATGGAAACAGGCCCTTCAGCCCACCTTGTCCATGCTGGCCAAGTTGACATACTGGGCTTGTCTTATTTGCCTGCATCTGACCCATAGCCCTCTAAATCCTTCCTATCCATATCTATCCAAATGTCTTTTAAAGACATTGCACCCATGTCTATTGCTTCCTCTGGAAGCTAGTTTGAGCTAAAACTGCCCTCCAAATGAAAAGGTTATCCTCTTACACCAACCTTATACAGCTGCAGTATGATGTACCAACTTCTTTACTCATTACTCTTCCCATTGAAGGCAAGCATGCCAAACTACTTCTTCACCACAATATACACCTGACTTTTTCAGTTAATTTTTTTAAATCAATTTTTTGTCAGAATTTAGTCAAGTGGTTGATTTGATTTTGATTTTCCCCTTTGCTCTTAATTATAACTTTGTGAATCTCTTCAAGGTAGACAAGAAAAACTTTACAGTACTTGCTAGCCAGTTTTACACTTGGAATCCTGCCTGTTCGAAAAAGGCTGAATAGTTGGATAGTTCCTTCTTCTACCTTCCCTCTTTCTGTGTCAATCTCAAGTTCGATCTTCCTACCTGTTTCAGTTTACATGATTTAATGTAGGAGTTCTGAATCTGCGTGTCCACCACTAAATTAATTGCACCCAGTATCTCGCTTGTCCAAAGGGAACATCAGCACAAGTCCTTACAGTTTGTTTTACAGTTGTGAGAACTTGTTCATTCACTCCACCCTCACCACCCCCACCCCGCCCCACCACTTCCCCAAACCCCAATCCCATTGTTAGAGTCTGTTAGTTTTTCTGAAATTTCTTGTGCCATGGTAATGCTCATGTTCAGCTGATATAATAGAAAGGTCTTTTCCGTGACCGACTAGGCAGGCAATTCATAATCCGTGATTGGCCATGCACTCCAAAAATATGACTCTCCTTATTTTTGTATTTCTAGGAATAGTTGACCTTGTTCTGTAATTTAAAAAAAACTGCTTGAAATAGCAGGTCAAGCAATATCCCTAGAGAGCGAAACATTGGTTTTCAAGTAACTGACATTCAGATTCCCCCCCCCCCCCCCCCCCCCCCCAAATCAGAGGCTTTGATTGGATTCTCTAATATAAAGGCATAGATAGAGTGGATGTGGAAAGTGTTTAAGAAGGAACTGCAGATGCTGGAAAATCGAAGGTAAACAAAAATGCTGGAGAAACTTAGCGGGTGCAGCAGCATCTATGGAGCGAAGGAAATAGGCAGCTTTTCGGGCCAAAACCCTTCTTCAGACTGAGGTCAGGTTGGTTAATGCGGACCGAGCGGAGGTGTTCGGCGAAACGATCGGCAAGCCTACGTGCGGACCGAGCGGAGGTGTTCGGCGAAACGTAGGCTTGGCGATCGTTTCGCCGAGCACCTCCGCTCGGTCCGCTAGACGAAGCGTAGGCTTGGCGATCGTTTCGCCGAACACCTCCGCTCAGTCCGCATTAACCAACCTGACCTCCCGGTGGCTCAGCACTTCAACTCCCCCTCCCATTCCGTATCCGACCTCTCTGTCCTGGGTTCCTCCACGGCCAGAGTGAGCAACACCGGAAATTGGAGGAACAGCACCCCATATTCCGCTTGGGGAGTCTGCATCCTGGTGGCATGAACATTAAATTCTCACAATTTTGTTAGCCCTTGCTGTCTCCTCCCCTTCCTACCTCTCCCTCAGCCCTCAGGCTCCTCCTCCTTCTTCCTTTCTTCTCCCCGCCTCCCCCCAACCTTCCATCAGTCTGAAGAAGGGTTTTGGCCCGAAACGTTGCCTATTTCCTTCGCTTCATAGATGCTGCTGCATCCACTGAGTTTCTCCAGCATTTTTGTGTACCGTGGATGTGGAAAGGATGTTTCCACTGGTGGGGGAGTCTAGGATCAGAGATCATAGCCTCAGAATTAACGGGTGCTCTTTTAGAAAGGAGGTGAGGAGGAACTTCTTTAGTCAGAGGGTTAATTAATCTGTAGAACTCATTGCCACAGAGGGCTGTGGAGGCCAAGTCAGTGGATATGTTTTAAGGCAGAGATAGACAAATTCTTGATTAGAACTGGTGTCAAGGATTATGGAGAGAAGGCAGGACAATGGGATTAGGAGGCAGAGATCAGCCATGATTGATCGATGGGCTAAATTGCCTAATTCTACTCGTATAACTTGTGATAAGTATATAATTTACTTTTGATTATTGATCTATGTTTTATTGAGGTGCTCCTTTCTTTTCACCTGTCACACCTTGTGTTTCAGTATATCCATCCAATTCCTCGTTATTTTCTTTGCCTTGTTTCTGTTTCCTACATTTATCCCTCATTATCCTTTTAAAATCTGCCAAACACTCCATTTCCTCTTTCATTTTATATTTATTCTGTATTAAATGTTACCAAATGTTTGAATACTCTTCCTATCTTTTTTCACCCAGAGAGTTGTGAATCTGTGGAATTCTCTGCCTTAAAAGGCAGTGGTGGCCGATTCTCTGGATGCTTTCAAGAGAGGGTTAGATAGAGCTCTTAAAGATAGTCGAGTCAAGGAATATGGGGAGAAGGCAGGAATGATTGTGGATTGTGGATGATCAGTCATGATCACAGTGAATGGTGGTGCTGCCTTGAAGGGCCGAATGGCCTACTCCTGCATTAATTGGTTATTGTCTATTGCCTTACTTTATCTAATAATTGCGACGACTAACCAATGTACAGCCCATTTGTTTTCTCCTTTCCCTAGCTTCCAACCTCTCCATCAGTTAAGCCATGCTTCATCTCAAAAAATGACATACACAAATTTAAAATTAAATGCATAAACCATAAGACATGATACAAGAATGATGGTTTTAGATACAAAGTGCATTAATTTGTTTCAGTTAAAAATTATGGAAAGATTCCACTTATTTAGCAAATATAAGCATAGTATGTAAATATGTTTAAGTTTATTTATTTCACGCTCATTTATATTCAACATTAATGTTTCCCCCCCCAAATATATGTAATCCCATTGTATATTGTCTAACTTCCAGTAAATTATGGTAGTAAGCATATTGTTAAAAAAAAAAACAGACACACAAAATGCTGGAGTAACTCAGCAGGACAGGCAGCATCTCTGGAGAGAAGGAATGGGTAACGTTTCGGGTCGCGACCCTTCAGACTGATGTCAGGGGAGTGGGCGGGACAGGGATAGAATGTAGTCGGAGACAGTAAGACTGGAGAGAGAACTGGGAAGGGGAGGGGATGGAGAGAGAGGGAAAGTAAGGGCTATTTGAAGTTGGAGAAGTCAATGTTCATACCGCTGGGCTGTAAGCTACCCAAGCGAAATATGACGTGCTGTTCCTCCAATTTGCACTGGGTCTCACTCTGACAATGGAGGAGGCCCAGGGCAGAAAGGTCTACATGGTAATACAGCTTATTACAAGTTTACCTTTTTGTTACATGCATCTCAGAACTTGGGTCCTTTGCCTTGAACTAATATTGAATCCATTGTTGCATATGTGGGGCACCGCCCATTTGCCTATGTACATAATTACCAGTCATTGAACTTGCTGCTGCTGCTCTATGCCAGAAGCCAGGGTAAAGTAGTGGGGGCGGTGCAAGAGCTTAGGAACAACGAAGAGGAAAATGTAGATGATGAACAATGATGGAGAAGGGGTGAGGTTAGTGTGGATCTGGCTTTGAGGAAGGATGAGTCATTGGAACGGTGCTGAATAAGGGAGAGAGTGGAGCAGAGTGAATAACTGAATTAGGAAGAAGAGGGAGAAATCTGGCACCATGGACTAAAAGGGAAATGGAGGAGAAAAGAATGTGTGATAAAGTACCAACATGAACTGAAAACAGAAATGGGTGAGAACAAGGATGGTGTAAACCAAAATGGGGAGGAATTACAGCATAATCGGAAAGGGAAAATGAAGGAGAATTATAACCCATAAATGAAGGAAGGGTGGTTGAAATTATTTTTTTTCCTACCTGCATAGCTATTCGTTTTGGTCGAATGCCACAATCTGAGAAGGAGAAATTAAAAGCTGAGATTCTAACACTAGAGCAAGATGTACAGAATTCACAGATGGCTGATCTTGTATCTCTTGCCAAACATATGTATGAGGCTTACCTAAAGAATTTTAACATGAATAAGACCAAAGCCAGAGCCATTTTGACAGGAAAAGCTAACATGCCGGTAAGTCATTGTGATTATTCTTCTCCAGTTTAACCAAGAAATAATATGATTTGACAGATGATGAAAGAATTTTTTTTTTTTTCATATAACAATCTGACTTTCCACCCCTTAATTTTATCAATTTCTTCTAATCTGTGTTTGATTTTTGGTCATGAATTTCACTTCTTATATTAATTGCAGGTAATCGTAGAATTTAAAACATGAAGGGGGAGGCTGTTTGGTCCATTATATCTGTACTGGTTGTTTTAGGTTTGATGGTTCTTAGCCCTGCATCCTCGTTGTCCCATATCCACATTCCCAAGTACCTCTTAATTTACTTTAGTTTTGTTTAGAGAAACAGTGCGGAAACACGTCCTTCGGCCCACTGAGTCCGCGCCAACCAGCGATCCCCGCACACTGACGCTATCCAACACACTAGGGACAACTTACAATTATACAAGCCAATTAACCTCCAAACCAGTACGTCTTTGGAGTGTGGGAGGAAACCAGAGATCCTGGAAAAACCCCACGCAGGGGAGAATGTACAATCTCTGTACAGTTAACATCTGCA
Organism: Leucoraja erinaceus; assembly: GCF_028641065.1. Classification (NCBI taxonomy): domain Eukaryota; kingdom Metazoa; phylum Chordata; class Chondrichthyes; order Rajiformes; family Rajidae; genus Leucoraja; species Leucoraja erinaceus. The sequence goes on from NC_073395.1 coordinate 6,437,902, forward strand.
GTCAGGATTGAACCTGGGTCTCTGGCGCTGTAAGGCAGCAACTCTACTGCTGCAACACTGTGCCATGCTATCCTACTGCGTTCTAAAGTTACTAATGGAAGCAGCTTCCACCTTACCATTTCAGGTAAAGCCCAACAATTCTGAGAAGACAGAATTTCTGCACAATGATTTTATATGTGTGACATCTTGTTGCTGCAATCAATTATAGTAACCACTCAACGGGGTGGGGTGGGGAGGAGAATTTCTTAACAATGATAGTTTTTTTTAAATTATAGAATACTATATTTACATTGTGATATCAAGTATTCAACTCAATATGTTCCTGTACTGCTTGACCCAGATCTAGAAATTTGTGCAGGATACATAGAATTCACATGAAGGGGAGGTGAAATTGAAAAATATAGCTGTGGTGCAAGGTGTGGTGAAAGTGTAATCATCATCATTATCTTAATATTACAAAAACTCTTTCTATTCTTTCGCCTTCCACCTTCCTTTTCTTATCTATCACCTTGCCATGTTCGGCATGCAGATGAAAATAAAGCAAGAAATGGCGTGTATACTCAGAGTGACAAGATCACAAAAGTTCTGAAGTCCATTGTAGTTTTGTTCTTTAAGGTGTTATTAATTTCTGGCCTCTAATCATATTTTGGAACAATTTGCAAGTGTTGAATGGCAAATATTCATGATTGGCATTGGGTATATAAGTTACAGCATTTAAACTGCTTTTATTGGCTAGCTATAACTTTCTCAAAATGACCCTAATGCATACACCCTGGTTGATTGGCTTTCATAAACTAGCAAATTAACTTTCCCCAACACCATTGAGTAGTCCTGATGGACCTGATTTTTGTTCATGTTTTCTTTGCTGTAAGTGCAACTCTAAATACTTTGTTTACAGTATGGATAAACAGATCCATTATTGATGAGATTTTCAAATCCTTTTTCAATATGTCTAGGATAAATAAATTCACTAGTTTATCTCCAATAAAGCCAGGTTCATCTGTGATCCTGTTAAAAGTTCAATTCAACATCTGCATTGGTACTGAAAACATCTGTTTATCTGATATACCACTTATCTAATTGAACTATGCCTGCTTTATGACTTATCTGGATTCCTAGATTCTACTGCTCTTAAAAAGTACTTAAATGATGTTTTGTGATTTTGATTCAGAAGAATGTAATGATATTTACTAATTCTTGAATAATACATTTTCAGCCTTTTGTCATTCATGACATGGAGACGTTGTGCCTAGCAGAAGAGAATTTGGTATCAAAGCAAGCAGTAAATGGCATCCAGAACAAAGAAGCTGAAGTTAGAATCTTTCATCGCTGTCAGTGCACATCAGTGGAAACAGTAAGAGAACTGACGGAATTTGCAAAAAGTATCCCTGAATTTGTAAACCTTGATCTCAATGATCAAGTGACCCTATTAAAATATGGAGTTTATGAGGCCATGTTTGCCATGTTGGCATCCATTATGAACAAAGATGGACTGCTGGTGGCCTATGGAAATGGTTTTATGACTCGAGAATTTTTGAAAAGCTTGCGGAGGCCCTTTAATGAAATAATGGAGCCCAAGTTTGAATTTGCCATGAAATTCAATGCATTAGAGCTGGATGACAGTGACTTGGCTCTCTTTGTGGCTGCCATCATTCTCTCTGGAGGTAAGAATGAGCAACAGAAGTAATATTTTATTGAACAAAGCTTATTGAACTTGAAATTCTCAGTATATTGGACTTTACAGAAAAAAATGTTAATAACCTTAACAGCAACAGAATCTATCATATCAGTCTCAATTTTGTTTTCTCAAGGACACTGCATTGGCATTGCACATCCAGATCCAGATAACAAAAATGTAATGTAGAAATGAACTACTGTCCGTAAAATTGGCTTCATTCTGCAATTGGACTCACTGTGTAGCTGTAGCTTGCACATTAACTTCTTTCACATCACACGGTCAGCTTTCTCCTTGTTAAAGGTGGTAGTGTGAGAAGTATTGTTGTAAAGGAGGCCATAAACTTAAACAGTTTGCAGTAGAAACTTGTTACAGTAGAAAATTGTAGCAGCATTAAAAAAACAATGCTCTCTTAATTTGCATTTTTTCTTAATCAGCTGTGTTACTGGGCACAAAGCATAATTCAGTGAAATGTTATATCCTGTCTATTCAGAAATACAATTTACATTTTAACCATATAACAATTTCAGCACGGAAACAGGCCATCTCGGCCCTACAAGTCCGTGCCGAACAACTTTTTTTTTCCCTTAGTCCCACCTGCCTGCACTCATACCATAACCCTCCATTCCCTTCTCATCCATATGCCTATCCCATTTATTTTTAAATGATACCAACGAACCTGCCTCCACCCCTTCCACTGGAAGCTCATTCCACACCGCTACCACTCTCTGAGTAAAGAAGTTCCCCCTCATATTACCCCTAAACTTCTGTCCCTTAATTCTGAAGTCATGTTCTCTTGTTTGAATCTTCCCTATTCTCAAAGCGAAAAGCTGATCCACATCAACTCTGTCTATCCCTCTCATCATTTTAAAGACCTCTATCAAGTCCCCCCTTAACCTTCTGCGCTCCAGAGAATAAAGACCTAACTTATTCAACCTTTCTCTGTAACTTAGTTATTGAAACCCAGGCAACATTCTAGTAAATCTCCTCTGTACTCTCTCTATTTTGTTGACATCCTTCCTATAATTGGGCGATCAAAATTGTACACCATACTCCAGATTTGGTCTCACCAATGCCTTGTACAATTTTAACATTACATCCCAGCTTCTATACTCAATGCTCTGATTTATAAAGGCTAGCATACCAAAAGCTTTCTTTACCACCATATCTATATGAGATTCCACCTTCAAGGAACTATGCACGGTTATTCTCAGATCCCTCTGTTCAACTGTATTCTTCAATTCCCTACCATTTACCATGTACGTCCTATTTTGATTTGTCCTGCCAAGGTGTAGCACCTCACATTTATCAGCATTAAACTCCATCTGCCATCTTTCAGCCCATTCTTTCAAATGGCCTAAATCACTCTGTAGACTTTGGAAATCCTCTTCATTATCCACAACACCCCCTATCTTGGTATCATCTGCATACTTACTAATCCAATTTACCACACCTTCATCCAGATCAATTTTAAAAGATTTTATTCAGCTCAGTTCTTCTTTCAGTTTCAACTAACTCATTTATGATGCAAATAAATTTCTAATGAAAGTTAGAAATAAATTATGTACATGTGGTAAATCAATTACATTAAGAACAAAAAATAAATTAATATCACATGAGACATAATCACCAGTGCACAAAACCATGCACATGTGTCAGACTTCAGACTTGTGTACCTCCTGTGTGATGGTAGTAGAGAGAAGTGGGCATGACTGGATGATGGGAATGCTTGTTGTTAGACGTTATGATATTTATCTTTGTTGATTCAAGAAAATCAAAAAATTTGCATTTCAATTGTCATGTAGTTTAAAAAAAGCTTTCATAAAAGAACATTTCATATTCTAATATTATCTTTGTGAAGACACTTGTATAATTTGTCAGTGATTAATGTATGTAATTTCTCTATTGTCCAACCAACTGAAAGGAATTCACCTTCCATCCTCTAACAATATAAACTGAAGATCACCAGCAGATGAAAGTGTTATCCTAATTGAAGTAATCTTTGCATCTCCAGTCTCTCTTCATGATCAATCCTTCCTCCTGAAATTATCCTATCGAGACTGCACTGAACATTTTATTGTCTTACAAGCCCAGCAACTGAGAACATGTTGAAACTTCCTATCCACTGAATGGGATCCTTCCAGTCAAATTGAACTTTTTGCAATACAGATACGGGAATTGCTGTGTTCCATGAATCATTTTACTTGTTGTTCAGGGGACGTCATCTGAAAATCTCAGAAGATTCTTTATGCAGTTGATACAATCTTTTTTGACACCAACTCTAATATAAATAATCACTTTGTAAAATAAATTGCTTTGTCATATGTTATGAATTAGCTAATAAACCTTGAGAGAACCATTTTTTATTTTCCAACAAAAATCACTGCCTAAATTTATTGGAAATCATTTGAATTGTGAAAGTAAAAGGGGATCTTCGATGTGAGAGAAGTGTAAGTAAGAACGTTTGGAAACAGATAATGTTGATGGTCAAGTAGCTGTTTGCCCATGGAACAGGGGAGAGACAAAATGTTGAAATGCATTTTGAATTTATTTCAAATTTCCAGTATCTGGTATTTTATTTTTTGAATTAGAACATTGAAATGGCTAAGCGAGGAGTTGACTAAACCATTAGATGATGATTTCAATAGAAAGTAGAGTTAGGAAGGGATTAGTGGTCAGATTTAACACCAAGAACAAAGCTTTTAATATTGTGCTTTTGTGTAGTAAAATGTCCCCAAGCACTTCTTGGGTGAATCATCAAACAAAATATGACGTCAACCATACGTGTAGTTATTGGGTCAATTGACAAAAGCTTGCTTTGAGAGAAATTGTAGTGGGGAGAGCTGAAGAGTTAGAATGGTTAATGGGTGAATTTCCAACATTTTGGATTTTGTCAATTGAAAGTACGGTAACGAGTGATTAATGTAAGGCTTGTATGTGAGGTAAAAGTTGGAAAAGCACAGGGATCTCAGAGGGTTGGTGGACTGCATAAAGTTGTAGTTCTATTTCTGTAGGGTTAATGACCAGGGAAGAAAAGTACTAAGTAGAAAGCTTCTGATAGAGACTGAAGACTAATGTTGTTATTTTACCTCAAAATGTGAAAACAATTATACCATTTTCATGGCAAGGGAAGAAGAGGCAGTTGGGCCTGTGACTCCTTCACTCCAGGAACACATCAGATGACTTTGCAATTAGAAACATAGAAACATAGAAAATAGGTGCAGGAGGAGGCCATTCGGCCCTTCGAGCCAGCATCGCTATTCATTGTGATCATGGCTGATCGTCCCCAATCAATAACACGTGCCTGCCTTCTCCCCATATCCCTTGATTCCACTAGCCCCTAGAGCTCTATCTACCTCTCTCTTAAATCCACCCAGTGATTTGGCCTCCACTGCCCTCTGTGGCAGGGAATTCCACAAATTCATAACTCACTGGGTGAAAAAGTTTTTTCCCAATAAATGGCCTCACCTTTATTCTAAGACTGTGGCCCCTGGTTCTGGACTCGCCCAACATTGGGAACATTTTTCCTGCATCTAGCTTGTCCAGTCCTTTTATAATTTTATATGTTTCTATAAGATATCCTCTCATCCTTCTAAACTCCAGTGAATACAAGCCTAGTCTTTTCAATCTTTCCTCATATGACAGTCCCTCCATCCCAGGGATCAATCTCATGAACCTACGCTGCACTGCCTCAATCACAAGATGTCCTTCCTCAAATTAGGAGACCCAAACGGTACACAATACTCCAGATGTGGCCTTACCAGAGCCCTATACAACTGCAGAAGAACCTCTTTACTCCTATACTGAAATCCTCTTGTTATGAAGGCCAACATTCCATTAGCTTTCTTCACTACCTGCTGTACCTGCATGCCAACTTTCAGTGACTGGTGTACAAGGACACCCAGGTCTCGCTGTACCCCCCTTACCGAACCTAACCCCATTGAGATAATAATCTGCCCCCTTGTTTTTGCCGCCAAAGTGGATAACCTCACATTTATTTATATTATACTGCATCTGCCATGCATCTGCTCACTCACTCAACCTGTCCAGGTCACCCTGCAACCTCCTAACATCCTCTTCACAGTTCACACTGCCACCCAGCTTTGTGTCATCCGCAAACTTGCTATTGTTGCTCCTACTTCCCTCTTCCAAATCATTAATATATATGGTAAACAGTTGCGACCCCAACACCGAGCCTTGCGGCACTCCACTCGCCACTGCCTGCCATTCTGAAAAGGACCCGTTCACTCCTACTCTTTGCTTCCAGTCCACCAACCAATTTTCTATCCACGTCAACACCCTACCCCCAATACCATGTGCTCTAATTTTAGTCACTTGTCTCCCGTGCGGGACCTTATCAAAGGCTTTCTAAAAGTCTAGATACACTACATCCACTGGCACCCCTTCATCCATTTTACTTGTCACATCCTCAAAAAATTCCAGAAGATTAGTCGAGCATAATTTTCCTTTCATAAATCCATGCTGACTTGGACTAATCCTTTTACTGCTATTCAAATGCCCCATTATTACCTCTTTAATAATTGACTCCAGCATCTTTCCCACCACCGAAGTCAGGCTAACTGGTCTGTAATTCCCCGTTTTCTCTCTCGCTCCTTTCTTGAAAACTGGGATAACATTAGCTATCCTCCAGTCCACAGGAACTGATCCTGAATCTATTGAACATTGGAAAATGATCACCAATGCGTCCACTATTTCTAGAGCCACCTCCCTGAGGACCCTGGGATGCAGACCACAAGGCCCAGGGGATTTATCATCCTTCCGTCCCATTAGCCTACCCAATACTATTTCTCACCTAACGAAAATGTCTTTCAGTTCCTCTACCCCCTTTATCCTCTGTCCTCCAGTTCATCTGGGAGATTGTTTGTGTCTTCCTTAGTGAAGACAGATCCAAAGTACCCGTTCAACTCTTCTGCCATTGTACCCCATAATAATTTCACCCGTGTCTGCCTTTAAGGGACCCACATTTGACTTTGCTATTCTTTTTCCCTTAACATATCTAAAGCAGCTTTTACTGTCCTTCTTTATATTCCTGGCCAGCTTCCCCTCTTACTTCATCTTTTCAGCCCGTATTGCCCGTTTTGTTTCCTTCTTTTGTTTCCTTCTTTTCCCAATCCTCTGGCTTCTGGCTACTTTTTGCTGTGTTATTCATCTTTTCTTTTAGTTTTATTCTATCCCTAACTTCTCTTGTCAGCCACAGTTGCCTCCTACTCCCCTTAGAATCTTTCTTCCTTTTTGGAATGAAATGATCCTGCATCTTCCCAAGATTATGCCCACAAATTTCTGCCATTGCTGTTCCACCGTCATTCCTGCTAGGATCCCTTTCCAGTCTATCTTGGCCAGCTCCTCCCTCATGCCTTCATAGTCCCCTTTGTTCAATTGAACAATTGAAAGCAACGTTTTATAATGCTTTATAAAATTCAAAGGAGTTTAGTATTAAACATTTTCATGTTTTTTAATAGATCGACCTGGTCTGGTTAATGTATCACAGATTGAACAGATGCAGGAGAGCATTGTTCAAGCCCTTCGCCTTCATCTGCACAACAACCACCCTGATGCTGTCTACTTATTTCCCAAACTTCTCCAGAAGATGGCTGATCTGCGCCAGTTGGTTACAGAGCATGCTCAACTTGTCCAGAAGATTAAAAAGACTGAGGCAGACACTTTTCTACATCCACTTCTACAGGAAATTTACAGGGATATGTACTGATAAATGCAGATTGTCACCAGTATTAGAAGGTGGAAATCTTTGAGCACTACTCAGAGTAATTGAGTGCAAGGATCACATATTGGCCAATAATTGTTATACAGTGCTTCCCTCAGGTTTGCTTAACATGATTAGTTGAATTATGTGCCTTGTGAGACAATGTGATTTATTTCATCTAATCAAAATCATAGTATATTTTTAATTGATTAATTCAAAGTATAATTGAAATACTTTGTAATTAAAGCAGATTTGTTACAAACTAATCTATAGTTAATTGCAACAGGTTTTCAAGAATGCTAAATTGTCTATTTTCATTGCCCAAATATTAAAACTAATCATTTGCTTTCTGACAAGATGAAAATCCAAAAGTTTACTATGAAAGAGACAATTTCCATAAATATCTATCTTTGCTTTCATTAACATGCAGAGTGAAAGAATCCACTGGTATTTCATGCAACATTTTGATTTCAAAGATTTGATATTTGACTACTGATTTTTACATTCAGTAATACAGCCTGAATTTTTGTGAATATGTTTTAAGCACGCACAATTTTACACAATTTATGTAATATTTATATAATTGTACACTTTGTGCAGAAAAAGAGGAAACCACTACACAATGGATTACATTTCTGAACACTGAATGCATGAGGATCATTATTATACTGGTAACCTAACAATTAAGTTCAGACTGACTTCCATAAAAGAAAAGCTTCCTGACTCACAGCTAAAAACTACTCTAATGATAACATTTTGGTATTTTTCAGATCTCTACCTTTTTTATTACACTTTGTAATTTTATATGAAGCATTATTGGGGATTTTGCTCTATACATGAAACCCCTTCTTACAACATTTTTGTACATTTATGGTCCAATCTTAGATTGAAATAGTGAGAAGTGTTTTATTGTGCGAATGAGCTTTTAAACTTAGGTAGAAATCATTAGTGCGGATATGAAGGGGACAGCAGTTTGAGTCCTAATCAAAATTATAAACCAAAGTAAGATTAATATAAAACAAAAGAATAGTGACCAGATGTTGCTGACAGTTCATGTTGGTTGTGGAATCCTATGATAAATGCACAGATTACTGATTAATGTTATTGAGTGTCCAACAAAAAACATCATAGTAGATAAATTAGTAAAGATGATCTTCTATCTCCTACATTTCCAAACTGTAAATTTAGTATGGGAATTTTTAATTAAATGGTTATTATCGGACTCAAAATGCTTAATTATGTTTGCACTTGAAACAAAAGGTTGATTTTCTTAAAGGGAAGGAAGCAGAACATTTGCTTTAAAATAAAAAAGAATTTGCATCATTCTATAAAATAATCCTTTAATATGGAGCCAATTCTTAAAATAACTTTTAAAGATAATTTTAAGTTTATCCAGTATAATAAACATTGAAGTTAATTACAATGCCATGTAGGGGTCAACATTTTAATAAAAGTTTTGTAAAAAGTCTGCAAATTAGTATTTGTTTAAGTATTGATATCCTAATACCTAACTGACAATTCTGGAAATCAGACCTTTTGTCCTTTTTTTAGGGGTTCATTATTTTTAAAAAATGTTGTGGAGTGGTGAAATGCCTTAATCTTTCTAAATACATCACGAGTGCCAACTACTGTACAGTATTTCCCTTATTGATGATCCGATGCAGAAAACTGGAAATACTAGTGGATGATTTTACTTTGACCACCGTTAAAACTAATACAGAAAAAATATATAATTTAAGCAATTATATATGTGAATTTGCATGTCTAAAATTGAATAATACTGCCAAATGCTTTCTCGAAAATAATATAAATTTGCCTTCATGTTTGAGGCTTGAGCACTTTCTGAACTCTAGTTTGCCATAACTAAATATTTGTTGCATAAAACTGTATTTTTCTACTGAAACTTTTGGAGGTTGTACAATCATTATAAAATGCCTTTTATTGAAATACAAAATTTGTAAATGTCCTTCAGGAATTTGTACCCGGACGTTCCATTCTTTCACCAAGTGACTCTTCACCACAGACTGAAAATGAATGTCGATTGTAAAATATCTGTAAATTTGGTGAGCAAAGTCTGGAATGATACAATTTCAGAAAAGTATATATCTAACATAGTAATAATTCATTTTCTATTTTATTATTTTTGGTACAGTTTTATTTCAAAGAAAAATCAGTATAATTAATTACATTTTCTTATTTTGACTCCTGCGGAAATACTATCTTTCATAAGCTTATTCTTTCCCACTAACCTTTTGATTCTAACATGTGGATTGTATATATCAGTTATCTTTCATGTAGTGGACTGCAAATTTCACATTCTACACAGTTTTCATTCAGTGATATTTTCCACAGTAAAGGCAGGCACTTGTCTTATGCTTCCCAAATATTTTTAACAAATAACATTATTTACCCTTTGTAATTATCAGCAAAACAAATCAACACCATCCCTATAGCCTTTCTTGCCCTTTGCAGTGTATTCCTATTGTCCCTACTGCACTTTTTCATTTTCAGACCTTTTAATATATTTTTAAAGGGAAAGCAAACTGCTGCTAAACAGATTTTTCATTGAGCTAATAATAAATTTACAAAATTATATTTTCCCAGTTCTCAAAATATACTACATTGATTGTTAAGTTTAAGCTAAGCTAAACCAACACATATGAGGTACGTGTTTTGAACATTTGTGACTATCCCAGTGCACTCAATAATTTCTTATACCTAAAGTGTCTGGAAGTTATTTGCTATTTAAAGATCAGTAATTTAAATTTAGTACTGACCTTCGAAAGCTGATATTGCAAAAGTAGAAAAAATCTAAATAGTAAATCAAGAGTGCTTCCATTGCATAAAGAAATAGTATTCAGGTACTGAAATACCCTGCCACTGTACACCAGTATCCTTTATACAGCAGTAAGATGATGATTCATAATCTAACAAAGATGGCACTCAGTAGCAATACCCAGTCTCACTTAATTACAAGTATTGTTCATTTTATACTTGCATTGACTTTGTTCAGTTTATCTGTGAGATTTAAAGCTTTGACAGAACATTTGAGACTAAATAAAACCTTGTCAACATACTTAGATTATACAAAGTATATGCGACAATGGTTTAACATTTGTAATCACCTATATGTTATCAGTAGTTTTTGATTCATATTTTTCTTGCGTTTATTATTTTTAAGGCAGGAAAAGGATTGAATCAAACTTTATGAATGTTCTTAGTGTGGCTACATAATATGATTATTGCTGCCAAGATATTTCAACATGATGCATAATAGATAAGTGTGAAATTCTTAAAATGACTTTTTTTAGCAGTAGCTCTGATATTAGGGGAAAAAATGGAAAGTTCTAACAAATTGTTGCATTACTTTGTTATATGAGCTTTGGGTTTCATGATATTTGAGTATTTTACATGCATTTAATTTTCATCATATATGTTCGCAGAAATATGTGGGGTTGGTTTCCTTCTCACTGTTATATCCATATTGGAAATGATGAAACTTGGTTATTTTTCTCACTGACGCACAAACAAAATCAAGATGTCTAAATTCAGCCTTTTGCCTGACTTTCAAACAGATAGTTTAAGATAGCCAGTATAATGCCCAAGTGCCAGAATCCTAAATTTATACCGCTGAATAAAAGGTAATTTCTACTCTTTATTGTTCAGATATTTTTGCAAACTATTTTCAATAAAATTACAAAACATTGTATCAAAAATGTATCTGTGTGGCTCTGTAGCTTAAAAGCCTCAGGTTAAATCCAAATCTTACGGAAATTGTGTAAAGAGGGATGTTGTTTCTCAAGATGATTGATAGCCTTGCAATGCAAATAGATCCAAGAAAGTACAATAGTACTTTTGCACTTTATCACAAATTATATTCAGCAATTAATCAATATATGTTTATGCTGGCAACTATTTAAAAATATATATGAGCATGGAAATGCATGGGGAATGTTGCCAGTAAGAGAATTATTAGGCTAGATTTCATAGTTATTAATGGTGAAATTATCATTTTTCACAATAAAATTTATATTCTGATGTGTTCTATAACTTAAAAATAAGAGTGCTTCAACATCCAAATCAGATGATAATGCCTTTTATGAGCTGTGATTATTTTGTGTGCGTGCAAGAAATTGGTGTATATACAAATGAAAATTATGTTGTAAAACTTAATGGATTTATCTTTGAAATCAAGATATGTTTGTACTTTCACTTTTGAAAATCAATAAACTGAATTTAAATAAAATATGGCATTTTATTTATGGATGTTTCATAATCTAAATATGGTCAACTATTAACTTGATTCTTCTATGGCAGAGATTCTTCGCCCAAGAAGCGAAGAGCAGTGGCTCGTTGCCTTTGCGAAACACAATTTAAAATGACAGGATGGTATTACGTTTTGGATTTAATTTAGTATCAGAAAACTTCGTCTGAAAGAAAATCTTGCAAGCCTTGTGATTTATGAAAGCCTGAAAATAAGAACGTGGAGAAAATATTAATTTACTGAAGTTTCTGTCAGAGCTGCAGTGTGCATGTCCCTGCATCAAGATACCACACCACAGACTGCTCCACTTTTTTGTGAGCACCCTTCTCTCCTCGCCTTCCACCGGCTGCTCCCTGCCTCACCAAAGCCCGCAGCCCGTTAGGGAGCTCCCGCCCCCTCGTTCCCTCCTCGAGTAAAACCTGGTGGCAGCTTCAGCTGCCCGTCCAATGACGCCTGCTCTCGGCAATTCTCAGCTGCAACAGGTGGGTCTGGATGTTCAATATGGGGAGATTTCAGGGTGAACCCGGAGACCCCAGAAAGGTGTTTGCAGACTAAATGTGTAGGAACCGATGCTCCAGAACAAGCAAGGACGCCGTGGAAGTCCATGCTGCCAAGTACCAAGAACAGAGCCAAGCTGGTGAGTACGTAAGGCTTCATAAAATAAGTGTGCAATGTGTTTGTACATAGTATTTTTATCATTATAAGTCATCCAGCGATGCTGCAGTTTATCAAGCAAACCATGTAAAAAATTAGTTCGCAAAACCTGAGAAAGAAAAGGTTTTGTTCTTTTTCAAGCAGTGGTTCACTATTTACAATTGGTATCTTGAGCAGCATGCTAGTGTTGCACCATTCGATGTAGTAGTTCCCCATCTGAAATTCTAGTTAATACATTAGTTTGTTACCTTAACTCAAAATTATTTTGTCTGGTAATGTTCGGTATTTTCATTACTGGATCTGCGTTGCACTGTTTATAATATGTCTTTACACGTTGCCGTTTTAACTTTACTCTACAAGTAATCTATCTGTAGAACTTATGGAAAGTGCACGTTATATCTCCATCCAGAAATATATGTAGTACTGTTTCTCCATCTTTATATAGAAATACACATATTTAATTAAATTCAAACAAATAACTATTTTGCTATTATACTTAGACTGTGATTTTGTGGATATAGTGTGTTTATACACATGGTTCTTGACCTTATAAGGAATAGCAGGTTGGTGGGGAGGGCATAATGGGAAAAGTGACTATATTTCTCTAAGTTTCAAGGTAATCGTGGTAAGGGATGAGAGTGGTCCTAAAGCCTTAAATTGAGGAAAAACTGATTTCAATAGCACAAAATAGGACGTACAAATAGAATGAAAGTTTTAAAGCTTATGATTATTGTTAACACCAGAGGAGTGGAATTCTTGTAAGGAAAGTGTAGTGTGTGGACTTTAGAATGTTTTAAAATATGATCCATCCTTTCGCAAATATATGTTAATCTATGATATAATTAAATGTATTATTCCTTGATTTGGAAATATTTGAAAATGGGAACAGGAGGAGGGGAGGAATGTACTTGGTTCTGAGCACCTACTGCTCTGTTCATATCATCGTGGGTGATCCTTTCTCCAAATTCGTCTGCTCTCAATTGGTTTTTGTGTGAAAATCTCTTAACCGCCCCCTTCTTAAATATGTTAGCATCTCTGCCTCCAGAGTCTTCTGCAGTAGGAAAGTCTACAGGTTCACTGCTGTCTGAGTGAAGAACTTTCTCATGCCAGTTCTAAATGTCTTGGTCCATATACTGAAACAGTGGCCACTTAGTTTTGATCCTCGGGCCAGAAGAGACGTACATTTGCAGATACCTGTACAATGAAATGTCAGCCCTCCATTCCATGCAGCATCCCGGGGAATCCCATCCTAATATTACCACATCCTTTGTGTAATGTGTCGATCAGAACTGCACACAATACTCCAAGTGCAGCTTAACCAACGTTTTGTGCAGCTGCAACGTGACATCCCAACTCTGATACTTAATGCCTCAGCCATTGAAGGCAAATTGCCCAAGGCACTCCTCACTACTCTATTCATCTGTGTCACCACTTTCAGGGAAATATGAATGTATTTATCTGATGAGCAACAAAGGTCCCAGCACCAATATCATACCACCAGTTACTGGGTTCTTGCTAGTAAAACAATGTTCCATCCCTACCATTTGCCTCCTATCACCAAGCCAGTTTTACATCTGGTTTGCCCTCACACCTTGGATCATGGCCTACTGTATGAGACCAAAACTGCCCTGCCTTCATCAATTTCTCCGTCACCTCCTCAGTAAATGCAAGCAGAGTTGCAAGACAGGGGTTCCCCGGCACAAAACCATACTGGCTTTTCTTAATCATTCCATGCCTTTCCAAATACAAAGTGCTGGAGTAGCTCAGCGGGTCAGGCAGCATCTCTGATGGATTCTGCCTGACTCACTGATTTACTCTAGCACGTTGTGTGTTGTTTAAGGTTGACTGCCTGTCATTTCCTGGGTTATCCCCACTAACCTTCCTGAATGAGGGAACAAGATTAGCAATCCCCCAGACTTCTAATACATCACCCAAAGCTAATAAAGATGCAAAAACATCTGCCAGAGCTCCAGCAATCTCCTCCGTTTCCTGTCGTATCCTGGATAAGATCACTATCAGAACCTGGGGAATTATCCACCTTTATCTGTGCCAATACCTTTAACACTTCTTCCTTCCTGAAAAAAAAATGTTTGCAGAATAATCAACATTCCCTCTCCTCCCTTATGAACATCGATGCAAAATATGTATTTAAGATCCCATTCATATTCCTGGGCTCCACAGAAATTTCACTGAGGGAAGCTATGCTTTTCCTGGCTATTCTCTGGCTTTTGATATACTGCAAAAATGTTTTGGGATTCTCCTCAATCCTACTTCCCAAGACCAATCTGTGTCCATTATTTGCCCAACTCTTTTTCATAAGTTCTAGAAATTTCAAAGTGCTCATTGGATACCAGTTGCCTGTACCTGACATACGCTTCCTTCAGTTTCAGGAGGAAGCCTTCCATTTCCTTTGTTGCCCAAGGTTCCCTAATCTGATCCCCTCTCTTCCCCTAAGGATCATGCTAATTTGGAAGTCAATCTCGCTTTTAAACATCTCCCACTTTATCCTGCAACGGCTGCATCTAACCTACTTCCATCTTGTGCTATCTTGTAGTATTAAAGTCTGCCGATTCCCAATTCAAGGAACTAACTTCAGGACCAAACTTGTCCTTTTTCCTGACTACCTTGGAGCTCACTGAATGACAGTCACTGTTCCCAATGGGTCCCTTCACAGACACTTCCATCATTTTCCCATCCTCATTCTCCAATCCAAGTTCAAGTATAGCCTCTTCCCTAGGACTTGTAACCTAATGCTTTTTAAAAAAAAACCTCGACAGATGTGGGGGAATTTTACAAATCCCCCCCCCCCCCAACCCATCTGTGCCCTCAGGCTACGGCATTCCCAGTTACTGTCGGAAGTTAAAATCCCCCCTATTGTTTTTACAAACTACTGTGATTTACTTACATATCTGTTCCAATGTTGCACAATCCCAAAGTGAGTGCCCCGTCTTGTTTCCATGTTTTACCCACAGAGCCTCAACGGCCGATCCCTCCTGGATCTGCTCCTCAGTATTGCCATAAGGTTCTCCATAATCAGTAGTGCAACACCTCTTCCCCTTTTATACTTTACTCTATCACCCCTGAAACCCCAATACCCTGGTCGTTCTTAAGATTTAACAAAGCTTTTCACTATATCGCGGTACACCTGACAATAATAAACCAAAACCTGAAGATGCATCCCAGGATAACTGTGTCTGCCAACCTCGTGCGTCCATGTGGACTCTGAGAATGGGCTCATTGTTTGAGCTCTCAGGTTACAAACTTACGAGGCAGGAGGCCTTAAATCTGTTGGGTTCATGCTGTGTTCCCAGCAGATGAATCTCCTCAGTCCCATCCCTTCTCATTTCCCTATAACTTGCCACTTACTCTTTCTCACAGATGCCAATCAACCTTCTTTTGATACTTGCTTACATATTTTAATTTCTCCTGTGATGTCCTTTCAGGGCATTTTGGGAATGTGGGAGAAAATTAGTGAAGAAAGCTACACTCAAATCCAGGCACCTGTTACTGTGAGGCAGCAGCACTAATGGCTGCACCACAGTGCTACTGACATTCTGTACAACTCTCCCTCTTCTGTCGTGGGGTAGACTGACTCCCCTCCCCCACCTCCAACTCATCCCCTTTACTCATCCCCAATTCTTTCCAGTTGTCATTTTAATTTCATGTTTTGTGTATTTTATGATTGTTGGCAGATCAATTTCCCTCCTGGGATAAAAAAAAAAGTTGTATAGTATTGTATAAGGCGGTCACTGTGAGAGAATTTGTAGTATGTACTGCAGTACGTTGAGGGAGTAGTACTGCATTATGAGTTCAGGGATTCATATGTAGTGTGTGCACCTTGGAAGTTGCCATATCTTAGTGCAGCGTGCCACCACTCCTCCTTGTCAAAATTAAAGCATACAAAAAGTCCAGGCGTAGAGAGGGTATGTGACCTCTGATGCTGTCATGAGCTGTGATATATGGCTGAGATCAGTTGTGGCAGCCTGGTCTCAAAGCCAAGACATGAAATTTGACCGTGACCATCTCAGTGTAAAGATCCCAAACACGAGAGTACATCTGAATGTCACCCCATAGTATGTCACACATATTAGTGATTCACAGCTATTATAACTCAACTCTGAATCGTCTGCGCAGTTGCACATTTCTGTACCAGGGCCATTCACCCTGCCTGCAATGAGGAGGCTAAAAGCTTCCATTGAAAACAAGCTTCTAGAGACTGCTGTTCATTGTGAAGCTGCTTAGTGCAAAGCTAATGCTGTCACAGCTGATGTACATAACTTCCTCACAATATATAGAAACACAGAACTGCAGATGCTAGTTTAGCAAGGAAAGACACAAAGTGCTGGAGTACATCGGCATCCCTGGAGAGCATGGATCAGTGACATTTTAGATTAGGACCTTTATTCAGACTCGTGTTATATTAAGCTCTACTCCTGGCAGTTTGAATTTTGTTCATGTCTTAATGCAAAACCTTTCAGGATATAATTTACTGATTGAACATATTTGTAGAGGTTGTGTAGTGTGGTGCAAAGTATAAATGATAATGTACAAATTTCAAACACCGCATCAGTGATACACTACAATGCTGAGAACTATATTTTGGCATTCTATCTTTCCTTGTGCTCTATCTATTGTACTTGAGTTTAAACTAGGTTGATTTGTATTGAAAGTTTTCCACTGTACCTTGTAATGAGCCAAAAGCTAAATCAATGCCCTACCCATTTCAAACATGTTTCCTTCCTCAAACATACAGCATCTATATTTGAAATGTGTTATTTATGAGATTCTTCATTGAAACCAATCTTCTGCTATGCTGTACAGTACTGTACAGGATAACGCAATGGGACACATTCATGCTAAGTAAGCCTTGATGGAAACTTTCTCCTGTAAAAAAATCTAACAGCAGATAAACTTAAAGATTGACATTAGAGTCACAAAGATGATGCGATCGCTACTGTGTAAGGACCACATGATTGTCTAGTTCACTGCAACGAGCAGAACAAAGTTCCTACAATTCACTTAATAGCCATGCAATAACTTCCTGTATGCCTCAGTATTTGTGTTAAATCCAAATGTTTAAATGGATGCAATCAGCGAATAGCTGAACTGCAAGCATTGGAAGAACCCAGACTCATTTTCTTGTAGTGCTGAATCAGTTGGTTTTGGTCACCAGCTGAGCTCAGAATTGATCATTGTCCAGCAAACCATTATGAAAGTGTGTTGTGTAACACAGCAGGTCGAACATCAGTAGCAATGATTTCCCCCTATAGTTGTCCATTTCTTAAATATGGTGTGCCTGCAATGAGTATTAAAGTCAGGAAGTCATGATCCAGCTTTAGAGAGCTTTGGTTTGGCAGCTTTTGGAGTAGTGCATGCAGTTCTGGTTGGACATGATTACAGGACTCGGGCTTTGTGGATAAAGAAGAGGTTTACCAGAATTAGATGGATTAGATCAAACGAGAAGTTGGACAAACTTGGATTGTTTTTAATTAAATGCTGAAAGTTGGTAGAAGTAAATAAAATTATGCAAGGCTTAGATAAAGCAGACAGTCAGAATGTTTTTCCCAGGTGGGTAATATCAGACTAGAGGGCCGAGCTTTAAGTTGAGGGGCGATGTTTAAAGGAGATATCCGGGGCAAGTTTTTCTTTACCAGGTTGGCGAGTGCCTGGAACGCAGTGATTATGGCAGACATTTTAGTGGTCTTTATGGGGCTTTTAGATAGGACCATCAATATGCAGGGAATGGAGGGATTATGCAGCACGTGCAGGCAGAAGGAAGTAGTTTAATTTGGTATCATGTTTGACACAGACATTGTGGGCTGAAGGCCTGTTCGTGTGCTGTACACTTTTATATTTTGTAGCTTCTGCAAAAGAAAAATAAGGAACATATGCTCTGCCCTTTTATTTTCTGCCACGGATAAAAATAATCCTCTAAAGTACAAACAGACATAGTGAACTACCATACAATATATTCAATTGTGTCTTATAATTGAGCTGGAAGATTTCTACTTGGTTGCTTGTGCTAAATATACATTCACAGTCAACAGTGCAATCTCAGACACAAAATGCCAGAGTATCTCAGGTACAGGCAGCATCTCTAGAGAGAAGGAATAGGTGACATTTCGAGTCAAGACCCATCTTCAGATATATAAAAAATATTATATCTGCCGAGATGGAAATGAGATAAATGTTTGTTTCACGGCTGGTGTGGCTAGCTTGTAATGTGGAGATAGAAACATAGAAATTAGGTGCAGGAGTAGGCCATTCGGCCCTTCGAGCCTGCACCGCCATTCAATATGATCATGGCTGATCATCCAACTCAGTATCCCGTACCTGCCTTCTCTCCATACCCTCTGATCCCCTTAGCCACAAGGGCCACATCTAACTCCCTCTTAAATATAGCCAATGAACTGGCCTCAACTACCCTCTGTGGCAGAGAGTTCCAGAGATTCACCACTCTCTGTGTGAAAAAAGTTCTTCTCATCTCGGTTCTAAAGGATTTCCCCCTTATCCTTAAGATGTGACCCCTTGTCCTGAGATTAAAGTTATTCCTTGATATCTTTGTTATGTGAAGGTTGCACAGTGGTTAGTATTGTACTCCCATCCACAGTTTAGTTACATTGGAAGCAGAGTACCTCATGACTCTTGATATTTGCATTAATATTTTTATTTTATTCATTTTGAGCAGATGAAAACGCTTCGTATAACTTCCTGTTTTCAAAGGATTGTTTTCTGGAAGTACATTAATCTGTGTTGCATGTTAAATCACAAACCAAATAGAAAAATAACAACATTAGTGGAAGAGAGGATTGTGCTGAGTGACTTTCAGAAGAGAGCTAGGGTGACATCAGTGAGAAATACTTTCTGTCTCAACAAATTTACATAACCCCAAAATGGAAACTCAGCACCAGTTAACCAGCTACAAATAAAAGCCACCAACAACTGATTGGGGATGCAGAGTATAATTCATGTCATAACCTCCCATTAGATCAAGTGTGTTTCTCTCCATAATCTCAGTGTCATGGCTGCTTTAAATACTTTTTTTCCCCCCCAAGACATAAATGTCACACTCTTCCCTGATTCAGTCTTCACATCCATCCCTGTAGAGATGCACTAACAAAGCAGCAGTCTCTGATTGTCCTGAAACCCCTGCTGCCTACTTCCTGGTCAACATTTCCTGCCTCTAACTCCTGCACTGACTGCTCACTGCCTGGTCCCAGCACTGGCTCCCATTCCAGCCACTCCATTTCTCCCACCTTGTCAACGGGGAAGATGCTCGGATTTATCAGGTCTGCAACCCAGGACGACATTTTTACAAGGGTGGTACTTGGTCCTTTGCTCTGAATAGGGACAACTCGGGTGAAAGTTATAACATATTCCAAGCACGAACAGAACTGTTCTGAAGGTGAAGCAGCAATATCATGTGTTTCATCGGCAAAACTGGTAGAGCAAAATAATATGTTGTTGTATGTTGGGACTGTACACAATTTAATAGGATATAATTTCCCACGTAACAAGCAGACATTAGAGAGATAAAGAAGCTGGAATGGAGGCACAAGGTTCCAATGGTTGAACGAGCGTGTTTTATCACCACAGAACTACGAGCTGATATTACACAATAGGAACAACTACAAAAAAGACAAGATCTTATGGCATTGTGTTTCTACAACTTTCTTCAGTACCAGAGCCAACAGTTCATAAATATATATATTTTTTAAACACGGTTAGCAAATAAACAGTGCATTGTTTCAATTCAGCGACATTCAAGTAATTGCTTTGTCCTTTTGGGGAAACTTCAGGATATGTAGTCGACCGGCTTCACCAAAGATGTGTTTCTCGTATCTCCGCAATGACCTGACTGGCTCGTTGCAAGGCCTGTGTGGAAAGAAGCAGCATTCAGTCAGCTTTCCCACACGTCCTGAGTGAGTACCTGTGATCCGTTCTCTTTTACATGCTTCCCTTAACCAGTTAGGTACAAGGATCAGCCAATAGAATAGAAAGTACCATAGGATAAAAATTCCATGGACAGGGTTATTCTAGAATGATAAGACATTGACATGTACAAACAAGGGACTGGAGATGGTGGCTTACAAATCAAACACAGTGGTGGAGTAACTGGCAACATGGACAGGTGTTTAAGAGGGAACTGCAGATGCTGGAGAATCGAAGGTTACACAAAAAAGCTGGAGAAACTCAGCGGGTGCAGCAGCATCTATGGAGCGAAGGAAATAGGCAACGTTTCGGGCCGAAACCCTTCAACATGGACAGGTGATGTTTTAGGTCGGGACCAGACTGATTTATAGTGTGGGTGGGGGGAATTAAGCTGGGAGCAGGTCAAAGCCTGGCAAGTGATAAGTGGATATACGGGAGGGTGTGAGTTTGATTGCAGTGGACCAAAAAGCAATGGTAAAATCAGACATTTACTTATTTAAACAATTTTTGGAGAGCAGTGTCATCCGGTTAGGGATAAATACTTAATTGAAAAATTAGCAAAGTAATTCTATGAATATTTTTCATTGAAGATTTTTCCTTATATCATCAACAGTGGTGCAGCTTGTAGAGCCGCTGTCTCAGTGCCAGAGACCCAGGTTTGATCCTGACCTTGGGTGCTGTCTGTGTGGAGTTTGCACATTCTCCCTATGACCACGTGGGTTTCCCCCCCGCATCCCAAAGACGTGCGTCTGTAAGTTACTCCTAGTGTGTCGGAGGTGGATGTGAAAGTGGAATGACATCGACTAGTGTGAACGGATGATCCATTGTCAGCCTAAAGGCCCGTTTCCATGCTGTTTCTGTAAACCAATCAGTCAATACCTTCAGCATGTCGGCAGCTTCCTTCCTGCGCTGGGCCATATCCTCAGACTCAGTAAGGAGATCATCCAAGAGCATTGATTTGTACAGTTGTCCAACCAGTTCACTTTGGAGATTGTCCTTTACGTAATTAACTAGGAAATTCATCACAGCCTTTGGCACGCTAAGAAGAGCAGAAGAAATAAGTGTTGCTTTCGACATATGACACTGCAATATATTCATAACAACTAAATAGGCAAACAAGTACTTAACTGTATTAAAAATAATTAAGAAGTAGCAGTGATAGAATAACTATTACAGTTCTACAATAGATAATAGAATTTTCAGGACTTCCGCAACGGCGACTTCTCCCGCCCGAGTTGTGGGGTTGATGTGATGGATGTTCGTGTAAATTGTGTTGTGTCTTGGTTCTTCTTGTTTGTATGACAGCAGAAACCAAATTTCGTTTGAACCTCTGGGTTCAAATGATAACAAATAAATTGTATTGTATTGTATTATAGAACAGATTATTACAGTTCTCATTTTAAATTGGACAAATGTTATCAAATTTTAATATGCTTATTTTTTGTATCTGATGTAGATCATCTTGCACTACATAACTGGTGCCTCTTGAATCTAAGTGATCTTTCAAATTGTAAAGTTCCTTTATTACTTTGGATGCACCAAGTGCTGAGAAATAGAATTTCATATTTCATTTTCAGACATTCCCAGCACAGAATATGATGAATTGGAAGGGTTATATCTGAACCCAAACCCCAAGGGGGAGTTTGCAACCCTAGTGTCACTGAGCTGCTTAACCCATCCCCTGTGCCACACCTGGACTCACATCCATTTCTCCCCCACCCTCCCACTTCCAATGATGAAACCTACCTGTCCTGGATATTTTTTCTCACAATCAAAAAGTAGGACTTGATCAGTCGTTCAATCACTTCACAATCTCGCTGCTCCCGTGCCGAGAGTTTACGTGAAACAGGAACGCGCTGCAAAAATAACACCCATATAAATAACTGCACGTGGTAAAGAACAGAAACACAAAGACATCTACTACTTGCATTGTTTACAATATATAAAGGTAAAATCACTGGCACAATGAAAGAAAATAAAACAGTTGAGTATTTTGATTTTACAATAGCCAGGATTTACACTTCTTCACTTGCCCCCTGTCCCACGGTACGAGTACATTCCAAGAGCTCTCCCGAGTGTTAAAAAAAATCAAACTCGTGGTAAGCACGGAGAATGAAAGTAGCGGGTACGTCGGAGCTCGGGGACCTCTCTTAGCGCTAACAGCAGGTAAGCACGGGAAGACTCGCTAACGGCAGGCAAGCACGGGAAGAGTCGTGATGACTTTTCAACACGTTGAAAAATGTCCACGAGAGCCCCGAGTACTGACGAGCAGCCATTACCGTAAATCTCCCAGTTCGAATCAGGGCAAACTCGGGAGAACTCTTGGAATGAACTCGTACCGTGGGACAGGGGTTTAAACCTTGTTTTTTCCTACACATGACTTGTCTGCACGAGAATCACTGTAAGTTTTTGGAAGAAGTATTTATTTTAAACCAACAACCAATAATATTTTCAGTCATTCTCCGGCAGAAAGAGGTCCATGCACAGTGAAGCAGCTGGTAGAGTTGTCCAATCCTGACCTTGTCTGTGCAGAGTTGGCACGTTCTCCAGGTGACCGCAAGCATTTCCTACCATTCCAAAACGTGCGAGTTTGTAGATTAATGTGAATTGCCCCTAGTGTGTAGCGAGTGGATGAGAAATGAGAATAATATAAAACTAATGTGAACGGGTGATCCATGGACAAGGATGTGTTTCCATGCTGCATCTTTGAATTAAACTCTATTCATAGAGGAAAGAAGGAATAACGAGAGACGAGATTTGATGGAATTAATAAGGGAAGGCAACCATGCTTTGACAGTGAAAGACGTGTTGAAGCCATTGTATTGGGAAGCTGCTGAACTGGTTGATATTGTACTTGCTGCTGTCCAAGGGAAAGAGAGAGTAATTGAGAACAGACTTGCTGCTTACCACATCGAGGAAATTTACCGACGGCCCTCTGTGGGGGCTGCCAGCAGCCAGCTGCTTCGGCTTCTCTTCAGCAAATCCATCATCTGGCTTTGGTGCAGACGATGTTTTCAACATCCCTCTCCAGCCTCCAGATGATGCTGCATCCTGATTCCCATTCTGTATCTGAACTTCTTTCGTTAAAGGCTGAGGTAGTGGGGGGGTCACAGAAAACATCAGGAACAAAGACATTTGTGAATGGTTCCATTTTTAAATGACAACCCCTTAAAGCACTGTAAATGATCTCTGAAAGTACCCCAGTTTACACAGAACACTTACAATCACAAAACACACCTAAGATTTGCTTTCCCAGAAATACATACAAATGTCTCCATCGCCACCATTACATTACTATCTAATTTATTGCCACAGCACATAGGAGATTACACAGGAGATGACGACATTACACACGCGAGAGAGGTCAGTGACAAATCAATCCCTTTCATAAAATTGGCAGAAAAAGCAGTGGCTGCAAAGTGTATGTTCAAAACACTGATAGACTTGGCAGCTACCGGCAGCATATGATTAGATGTGAAACACAAAGGATGCAGCAGAAAGGTGACCAACCTTTCCCTCAAGCTCAGCAGAAGCAACAGCAGCAGACTCCTGGGCAGGAGCAGACATGGCACTGGGAACTTTAGAAGACTGCACCATGGAGGAAAAGTAGAAAAAGTAAATTGGCGAAGGTGAGGGAGAAAGTGTACGTTTGAAACAACTCATTTACACCAGCGGGCATTCTTACAATCGCATCCCCATTAAACAAACAATATGAATAGATCATTAATAAAGCAACAAGTTGTTTATACAGAAATACTGCCAAGGCAAAAACCATGCAAGTCAAAAGTTAGAGAGATATTCAACTTCCAATAAACCTTTTTTGTTTTTTTGAAGCAAGGGCTATTATTTTTTGTTTAAAAGACGAAAGCAGATTAATTGAAGGCTTTTCCCTTTGGTTCCCACTCTGTTTGCCACCTACAATTTCCTGGCAACATTCACAGAACTATATTCTGTATCTCCCCTTTGCTGTAACTGTTGTACTTGAGTATGACTTGATTGTATCTATATATAGTATCTGATCTGTTGGATAGCGTGCAGAACAAAACTTTTTACTGTACCTCAGTACATGTGACAATAATGAACCCAAACTATGTTAATACCTATTCAGACTGATGCTAAACAAAAGCCTTGATTCCCTTTCCAATTGGTATGTTTCACCCTCACCTCTGCCCACCATCACCCCCCTAACAGAGAGAGAGGCAAGTGCCCAGCCAGGCTGAGACAGCCTGAATGTACCCAACTTGAGGCACATCAAATCTTACCTTTTCTCGAGGCAGAGCAGAGGGTGGCTCCCTTGCTAATCGGTTACGCCTTTGTTCCTGAGAAAACAAACCACACTCTGAATACAAAGGTCAGACTTTGAAAAAAGAAAGATAAAAATTAAACTTAAGAATAATACGCCCTATTTTTGTATCCTTGGGGGAAAGGTATCCGTTATCCAAGATAAGGCAGTCAGACCAACAAGTCTGGAGATGGGTCCCAACCCAAAATGTCACCTATCTACATTCTCTAGAGATGCTGCCTGAACCGCTGAGTTACTCCAGCACTTTGTGTAAACCAGCACCTGCAGTTCTGAGTTTCTACAGACCAACCTACTCCCATCTTCCTGGCCATTGTACCAAGATAGCAGTGGGTCTGTGCACGACAGCAGCCCAGAAACACTCCTGGACAATTTCTCCCTTGTTCAATAGAAAACCACCTGGCCACAAATGCCTCCCTGGTGCCCTCCAGTGGTGCTCCAATGCACTACAATGGAAGAGCATACGTACTTGAACCCAGATTTGGAAGGTTATCGCTGGATAAGAGCATTCAATATATATCCTAACCTTATCAATAACTTTCCTAATTATCTAATGTAACTGCAAATGTTACTTCCTTGGTTAGGAAAGTTTAAATACCAACATTTATGTAGAGACAAGGAACTTTAGTTGTTGGAATCTTGAGCAAAACACAAAGAGCTGGAGGAACTCAGTGGGTCAGGCAGCATCTGGGGAGAGAATGGACCGATGACTTCACGTGTCGTGACCGTTCTTCAGGCGTGGGAATTCCCGCGGTGGCCAAGTCAGTCGATATTTTTAAGGCAGAGATAGGCAACAAGCAAGAATTTCATTGTCCTATCTGGGACACATGACAATAAACTCTCTTGACTCTTGGTTCTTGTTGAGGACAGGTGTCAGAGGTTACGGGGAGAAGGCAGGAGAATGGGGTTAGGAGGGAGAGATAGATCAGCCGTGATTGAATTGCAGAGTAGACTTGTTGGGCCGAAGGGCCTAATTCTATCCTATCCCTTATGACTAACTATAGTAATAGTAATGGGTAATAGTAATGATTAAAATTGATAATTAATAACAATGCTCCCATCAAACCTACTGAAATGCAGAGATGAAGTGGTGGATTAACTCAACTGGTCAGGCAGCATCCATGGAGAATATGGAAAGGTGTGTTGCTGCCCTCAACCTTTATTCAACACAGGCATACAATAGAAGTGAGAAAACCCACTAGATAAAGTCTTGTGCCACACATTTGCAGAGGAAAGTATAATTTAGAAAAATCAACGATAATTACTAATTTCTATCAAATCCAAGGCAACCGCAAGGTCTGCAGAGGAGTCACCAGGACTTCATTCAATTCACTTGGAAATCAACCAAGATGACAATTGAAAATAATGCATTCCCTTCCACAAATATAGGGGCACTCAGCAATAGAGATGAAGAAATGATTATTTCAGGACATGTCCCTGGGTTATATGGTTGATTGTGTTTTAATGTGCTGTAATCATCAGTGCCAGATACTTGGCCAACACCAGTTTTGAGAGACAATGCTGTGTCTCAAAAGTTAGAACTCGGACCCAGACACTCATTCTTATTTTCATATAAAGATGGCCATCATCAAAATATCAATCATCAATAAAGAGGCCTATTTTTGCACAGTATATCCACGCAATGCTAAATAAAGCTGTTCATGCCCCTTCTAAGATAGACAATGCACGCCACATCCTGGGGTGTTAACCACAAAAATAAAATACCTGGACAATGAATCACCCACTTTGCAGAATTGTAATTTGAAGTCTGACTTCAATATTTGAAATATTGCAAACATCTGCAATAAATAAATGACTACACAACACACAACTATATAGCAGATTGTTAATTCAGCATTGGAAGGTAATAAACACTAGATGGAAAACAGAAATGTTATAAATCTCACCTCGATGTTACTGTTCAAAACTCCACAGGCATCTGCAAAGTCAGGGTGCTTTGTGTTGATGTACGCCAACTCAATGGCGACCAAATTGTGGACCTAGAAGTAATTAAAACAATTAAATGTTATTAGTGCAAGGATATGGGTTTAAGTGATCTTTAAATGAAACGTTCACTCCCTCTGTAGGCTTTAATATTTATGTCCAATTATATCAGAAATGGGCCAGAATTTTACAAATAATCGCAATAAGGCAACACAGTGTCGTAGTGGTAGAGTTGCTGCCTTACAGCACCAGAGACATAGGTTTGATCATGACAACAGGTGCGGTCCGTACAGAGTTTGTACGTTCTCCCAATGACTGTGTGGGCTTTCTCTGGGTGCTCCGGTTTCCTTCCAAAGACCCACAGGTTTGTAGGTTAATTGGCTTTGGTAAGATTGTCCCTAGTGTGCAGGATAGTACTGGTGTATGGATGGCATGGACTCAGTGGGCCGAAGGGCCTGTTTCCGTGCTGTATCTCTAAAGTCTAAAGAACATATACCATTTTGAGGGTTAAGGTTGGGGTTGATCCATTCATGACCTCACTGCAATTTTCATTCAGCCCTCCAAATCGCCAAGAACTGTTTCTCCGGTTCTGCTCTCTTACTCATCTCTCATCTTGTCTTGAGCTGAAGGAGTCTCTCTGCATTTCCCTCTCTAAATCTCGATCTCCTGTAAGATATTCACACACATGATGTGGAATCTAAATAATTAGAGAAAATTACCAAGGGCCAAGAAATGTTAATGGAACAGGTCCCCAAACAGTAGTGTTGATGTTGGGGATGGCAAAGGGGGAATTAGCAGTACATGCAATAAGGGGATATCTGCATTGCCGGCCTAGATAGTAACTATTCAATGAAGGAGGAATTTCTAAAATGTCTGTGTGGCAGTTTCTGCCCTCCATTCAGAAGGAGTGAACTAGAAAGCAGGCCATAGAGGCTAGAACAGTGCAGGAACAGGCCCTTCAGCCCACAATGTCCCTGCCAAAAAAATGCTTAATTAATCTAATCCCCTCTGCCTGCACATGATCAATATCCCTGCATATTCATACGTCTATCTAAAAGCCTCTGAAACACCATCCTGAGCACTCATCCCAGAATGAATCTTGTGGGATGAAAAAGGATCAATTAGCAACCTTGGTGTTCAAAAGCCCTTGAGAAGGACCGACCATAATGTGATGGGATTCTTTCTTAAGATAAAGAGTGATGTGGAAGATTCTATAAGTTGAGTCCCAATCTAAATTTAAAAAAACACAATAATATGATAAGACACTGTAAATGCGGAAGTTTCCAGTAAGGGAGAACGTCCAGAACCAGAATTAGCAGCCCAAATATATAAAAAACGCTATTTATAACTGTGTGGGAATTTTCTTTACTCAAAGTGGATGGGCAGCAACCATCATCCAGGATTACACGTGATCAACGGCACCTTTTAAAAAGCAACAGTTCAAATATCTACCACCTGCCTGTTCACCAGGGTCAGATAGTGAGCCATCAAGATTTCAAATGGCGAGTCAGGGAATCAAGGGCTTGATTTAGAAAGAGAGACTGGGTCCTTTTTACCCTGAAGTGTCGGAGGCAGAGTGGGAGACCATACAGAGATGTACAAAATCATGAGGGCTGGAGATAAGGTGAATGGGCCACAGTGTTTATCCCAGGGTAGGGGTCTAAAACTGGAGGGCATAGGTTTACGGTGAGATTTAATGGGGATCTAAAGGGTGACTTT
This sequence comes from Leucoraja erinaceus, assembly GCF_028641065.1. NCBI lineage: Eukaryota > Metazoa > Chordata > Chondrichthyes > Rajiformes > Rajidae > Leucoraja > Leucoraja erinaceus. The sequence continues at coordinate 6,466,112 of NC_073395.1, forward strand.
TTCATGCAGTGGGTGGCAGGCAGTGCCAGAGAAAGTGTCAGAAACGGATACAATTGCAACATTTGAAAGACATTTAGACAGCTACATGGATAGGAAAAGTTTAGAAGTTTAGACTGACATATGATGAAAGAATGGATCGATTGGGCTTATATTTAATGGAATTTAGGATGAGAGGGGTTCTTATAGAAACATATAACATTCTTAAGGGATTGGACAGGTTCGATAAAGGGAAAATGTTCCCGATGTTGGGGGAGTCCAGAACTAGGGGTCACAGTTTGAGAATAAGGGGTAGGCCATTTCTGACTGAGATGAGGAAAAACATTTTCACCCAGAGAGTTGTAAATCTGTGGAATTCTCTGCCACAGAAAGCAGTGGAGGCCAATTCACTGGATGTTTTCAAGAGATAATTAGATATAGCTCTTAGGGCTAATGGAATCAAGGGATGTGGGGAGAAAGCAGGAACGAGGTACTGATTTTGAATGATCAGCCGTGATCATATTGAATGGTGGTGCTGGCTCGAACGGCCGAATGGCCAACTCCTGCACCTATTTTCTATGTTTCTTTGTTTCTAAAACACATGGACTAGTTGGCCAAAGGATCTGTTTCCGTGCAGTATAACTCTGACACTATAAATGACCAGACCCACATGGAGGTCACAAGGGTGGTATAGCAAGTTAATTGTTTTTCAGTCAACAAGAGTGATGAAAGAATGTCTTCGATGCAATTAAAAAAAATCAGAATCACGACGGAGATAACGTGTTTCAACAGTTCACATTGAGTCTTTTTCTACAAATCGAAGCGTAAATCTTATCATGTGAAAGCAACGTACCATATCGTTAGTGACTGGCAGTCTCCTGCGCAACAGTGATGTCACCACCTCCACGATGGCGTCGTGGAGTTTGGGAAATCGGAGCAGTTCCTAAGAGAGAGAAGACGAGGTGAAGCAGAAGACCAACACTGAGCTGCACTACAGAAGTCAGCTCTCTGCATTACATAACAGCCAATGGTCAACCCTGGTCAATAGATCCAATTTCAGAATGGACTAAATAGTTAAACTGAAAGCACAAAATGCTAAAAATACTCAGCAAGCCAGGTCAGGCTGTATCTATGGGAAGATAAACAGAGATAAGTATTTAGCCCAAAATCAACAGTTAAATAGAGACACAAGAAACTGCAGATACTGGTCAGTTAGTTAGGAATAAACATTCTGACCAAGGTCTGCAACGTGAAAGACTAACTCGGTTTCTCTTCCCACCGATGCAGCCTGACCTGTAGAGTATTTAGAAATGGTTTTGTTTTTATTTTACATTTTCAGTACTTTAAAAAAATAAATCTATTAGTTGAGTAGATTTGAATGTTTTAATTATTCACATATACTCTTAATTAACAAAGACATGTTGCAAACTTCAGCTCCAAGATAATCTCAAAGTGGGAAAAATTATCAGGTATTTTGTGTTAAAATTGGTTTATTTCTGCAATGATAAAGATAGTAAATCCCAATAAATCTTTCTGAACTGGTGGCACAGTGCTGCTGGTAGAGCTGCTGCCTCACAGCTCTAGAGACCCGGGTACGATCCTGACATTAGGTGCTGTCTGTGTGGAGTTTGCACGTTATCCCTATGGCCACCGGGGTTTCCTCCGGGTGCTCCAGTTTCCTCCCACATCCCAACGACATGTGGGTCTGCAGGTTAACTGGCCTCTGTAAATTGCCCCAATGTATGTGGCTTGGATGAGAAAGTGGGGTAACATTGAACGGTCAGTGTCGACTTGGTGGGCTGAAGGCTTGTTTCCACGCTGTATCTGCAGTTGTACAGGGCTCTGGTGAGATTACATCTGGAGTATTGCGTACAATTTTGGTCTCCTAATTTGAGGAAGGACATCCTTGTGATTGAGGCAGTGCAGCTTAGGTTCACGAGATTAATCCCTGGGATGGCGGGACTGCCATATGAGGAAAGATTGAAAAGGCTAGGCTTGTATTCACTGGAGTTTAGAAGGATGACGGGGCATCTTATAGAAACATATAAAATTATAAAAGGACTGGACAAGCTAGATGCAGGAAAAATGTTCCCAATGTTGGGCGAGTCCAGAACCAGGGGCCACAGTCTTAGAATAAAGGGGAGGCCATTTAAGACTGAGGTGAGAAAAAACGTTTTCACCCAGAGAGTTGTAAATTTGTGGAATTCCCTGCCACAGAGGGCAGCGGAGGCCAAGTCACTGGACGGATTTAAGAGAGAGTTAGATAGAGCTCTAGGGGCTAGTGGAGTCAAGGGATATGGGGAAAAGGCAGGCACGGGTTATTGATAGGGGACGATCAGCCATGATCACAATGAATGGCGGTGCTGGCTCGAAGGGCTGAATGGCCTCCTCCTGCACCTATTTTCTATGTTTCTATGACATTCGGATAGGCAAGCTTCAAATAACATCTTGCAGCACAAGAGAATGATTGAGTGTGTACCTGTGTGCTGTATGTGCTGCAATGCTGTATAATCCTTTGCATTTCCTCATGGACCAGCTCAACACATCGCAAGCTGGGTTCCTCCAGACGTTTAATCTGTCGTTTCACCAACAACTCAAAGGAGATCTCAGGAACAAAGAGTGCCGGACGTGGACCCTGAACGCAACAGACCGAGTTAATATCTCACTCCTCCAGAAGCACAATAACATTTATATCAAAGCTCGAAACAGAAATGACACAGCATGCTTTCTCCCTGGTCTATTCCTTCTATGAAGGAAGTTGCCAGGAAGATCTGAGGAGCATATATTTAAAATGAACAGACATCATAAAAAAAACAATAAAGGATGATAAAAAGCATTTCAAATCTGGGCGATGTGAAAAACAAGTAGAGAAAAGGCCCAAATATTGATCACCACCCCCACCAAATACATCTCGTAACTTCACAGCACCAGTAACCCAGGTTCAATCCTGACCTCAGGTGCTGTGTGGAGTTTGCACATTGTCCCTGTGACCGCTTGGGTTTCCTCCCACATCCCAAAGTCTAGGTTAATTGGCCTCTGTAAATTGCTCCTGGTGTGTAGGGTGTGGATGGGAAAGTGGGATAACACAGAACTAGTGTGAACGGGTGATCGATGGTCAGCGTGTACTCAGTAGGCAGGTGATCTGGAGATCTCTCAAGCAAGCAGACGACTAGTGCTTGCCTTACGGCTTTAGATACACACAGGAGCTAAAGAAGGAATCGTGAACCCAGAAAAATTGCAACAAGACATGAGGGAATCACCACGTTGATGAATTGTCATTTTCCAGTGATGGTCACATCAGGCCTCATGTAAAAGGGACCAAAACACGGAAAACTCCTCAACCACTCAAAACCTTAAAGTGGCTGTCCCACTGCGGAGACCTAATCCATGAATTAAGAAGAGCGTCTTCGACCTTCAAGCTCGAGGGCACTCGCCTGGAAAACCTTGAGTTGGATCGACCGACCACACACACAAACACATCGCAAAGGCGGGGGCCAGGGAAAGCGGGGGAGCGCTGTCTGAAATTCACACCCGCGATGAACAGAAAGGTAAAAGATGGCTGCACAGTGAACGTTAAGTCCTTTAGAGAGCGCGCGGGGGGAGAGAAGAGGGGGGAGGGGGGAGAACGAGTGGAGACACTTTTAAGAAATATAATAAAGTTTAGCGGGTATTTTACCTACCGTTCGGTTTTCCTTAGTCCTGAAAACTCTAATGAGCCAAGCAAAATGCCCGGTCAGTGAAGGAGATTGCCTACGGCTGCCCTTGACTGCCTGTAACTACATAGCGACCCCACTCCACTGCACTACGTTAAAACGAACCATGCCGATCAAATTTTACTTGCGGAAAATCTTTCAACATGCTGAAATATTTTCCGTGACCGAGCTGAGGCCGCGAGTATACGGGAACTTCCCTCGAGGATGATGGAGAGTTCCAGTGACCTCATCGGACCTCCTAGGACCACGTGTTGACCATGCTGTGAGTTTGAGTCGAGGGCAAACTCGTCTGTGAACTCGCGGATTAGGTCGCCGCAGTGGGACAGCCCCTTAACTCTTAAAAAACATTTTCTGACTACTCACAGTGGCATTTCTAATTGCAGTGAGAATGTCAATAGTATTCAGTCCACCGAGTGCATCCACAGATTCCAAAGTTCGCCCAAATGTTTCATGAAATATGTAGCATATTCTCGCTCCACCACAACTGGAAAGAATATAAAATAATTTGTGGTTAAGTAGTCATGTCATCACTGAAGCACGATAATTGTGTTGGATGTACAAGTTGCAGCAATGCTCACAGCTCTGATGTTTCAATGTATTTTGCTGTTCCCTCAATAGTCTGGCAATACTCAGCTGCAAACTTGGTAATGAGCTGCAGAAGCGTGGCACTCTTGTCCTCCACTGGCTCACCGTAACTGTTCAGTAAAGACTGGTACTGGGCTGCCAGCACGTTAATCCTGGTCTTAAGCTCCGGTAAGCAATCCCGTATATGGTGCATGAGCAGTCTAAAAAACACAAACAAAAAAAAATTAACATCTAGAACATAGAACAGTACAGCACAAGAACAGGCCCTTCGGCCCACAATGTCTGTGCCGAGCATGATGGCAAGACCATCACCCTTACCCATTGCCTGCATATCCACATGCCTATCCAAGTCCTTTAAATTACACAATCACCCCCACACCTGGCAGCATGTTCCAGGTACCCGACACCCTCCGTGTTAAAAAAAACCTGGCCCGCACATCTCCTTTAAACCTTGCCCCTCTAATCTTAAAGCTATGCCCTCTAGTATTTGATTTTTCCATCCTGGGAAAAGTTTCTAATGCCCGTCCCACTTAGGAAACCTGAACGGAAACCTCTGGAGACTTTGTGCCCCACCCAAGGTTTCCGTGCGGTCCCCGGAGGTTTTTGTCAGTCTCCCTACCTCCTTCCACTCCCTGCAACCTCCGGAAACCACCTGCAACCTCCGAGAACCGAACGGAAACCTTGGGTGGGGCACAAAGTCTCCAGAGGTTTCCTAAGTGGGACAGGGGCATTATGCCCCACATCTATGCCTCTCATAACTTGATATAATTCTCTAAGGTCGCACCCACAACCTGCGCTGTTTCGGAGAAAACAATCCAAGTCTGTCCAACGTCTCCTTGTAGTGAATACCCCCTAATCCAGGCATCGTTCCAATAAAATTGACTCTGAACAACAGCAAAAAAAGGAAAATTGTAGATAAATGTTACAAGTAGAAAATTAAATCCAACTCATCGACCGGCAAATGGCAAATTATTTGCACTTTAGGTCATCTCACTGCATCTTCCATTCCAGGTGAGTGACTGTCATGGACAAGCAAGTCTTTCAGAAAACCCAGTGTATTAATCGGACCACCAAGATGTTTTGGAGAAGTGGCTGAACCTTGACTTGCCACTGCAATCTGAGGCTGTGGGAAGAGATGAAAGAGTGGAACTGCACCATCTCTCTCTTTAAAGAATTGCTACAAAAAAAATAGAACAATGAACTGCTTCAGTCAAAGTAGACAACATATTCAAATACTAGTCCCACCCCAATCATTCTCCTTTCTCACTGCTCCCACCCGGCAGAAGGTACAAAAGCTTGAAAGAGTGCACATCAGACTAAGGAACAGCTTCTTCCCCTCTGTAAATGATCCTACTGTAAGCTAGTGCACTGACCATTTCACCTCTATCCATTGCGGACTTTGGACGTTGTCTATGGAACTGATGCGCTACAACGCTGAGATCTATATTCTATACTCTGTATCCTTGTTCTATCTATTGTATTCAAATTTGACTTGATTGTAATCATAAGTAGTGTTATCTGACCTGATTGGATAGCATGCAAAACAAAGCATGGTCCACTTGACAAGAAGAGTAAATACAAATCTAAGGAGTTGGAAAATCAGGCTGAGTGCAGGACACACAACGAGCCATTTACCATACAACATGCCAGTTCTCAATACAAACAGTCGATCTAAATGTGCAGTGCAAACAGCAGCTTCCCCCACAAAAACAGGTAACTTCTTTAGAAAAATGCAGAGTATGGAGGTTACAATCAAATATTGTGTGTAAAATAAAATCCCTGTCACCCACACCAGACTTTACTGTGTTGTATGCAAAACTAAACATTTCACTGTAACTTGTATCATTGAATCTGTAGCCACCAGTGTGGATCGACAGGAAATTATCAGGTCATCTTTGGCAAACTTTGACAAATACCAGTCACGGCTCAATAACGATTCTCCTGGCTGTTCAGTGCCTGGGTGGAAGAATGATCTTAACACAGGATACAGAGGAGTGGACTTTATATACTATGCCTTTGTCGATATGTCAGTTTAACACAATATTACCTATTTAAAGTTTTGGCTAGATACTTGGTTCCATTTCTGTTAGCAAGTGAGGGATATTTCTTCTGTAGAAACGCATATTCATCCTTCAAAGCATCTGCCACAGGTTTCTTATTGTTGATATCCAGTTGACTCCTAAAAAATAGATAAATATCGTTTAGGTACAACAATTAGAGGACCAAAAAACAATTTATATTAGTTGCTGAGAATCGTGATAAGCAAACCACACGGCCCCCATAGCAGAAGCGTCCTCCTCGTGGAAGTATCCTGAGCTAATGCTGCTATCACCATCATCTATTATAACAAGTGACGGCTTCCACTGATTGTCATCAGAAGCTTGCGTCCTTTTCAGGACGGACGATGACAGCGATGTCAACATTTGAAACATGGAAGACGGACACGAAAGAAGAAGAAACAAACCACATCAATCAACCCCAGACGCTGACATGCCTGCTGGACCTTTCTTTTTTGAATTTTCAACACCTATATTCATAGAAACATAGAAAATTGGTGCAAGAGGGGGCCATTCAGCCCTTCGAGCAAACACCGCCATTCATTGTGATCATGGCTGATTGTCTCCAATCAATAACCCTGCCTTCTCCCCATATCCCTTGACTCCACTAGCCCCTAGAGCTCTATCTAACTCTCTCCTAACTCTTCCCTCTGTGGCAGGGAACTCCACAAATTCACAACTCTCTGGGTGAAAACGTTTCTTCTCACCTCAGCCTTTATTCTAAGACTGTGGTCACAACTTCATTTCTGAACTCCTGGAGCCAGAATCCCCGTTCAGCCACTGGATCCCTGACCTCTTGACCCACAGACTGCAGTCAGTGAGGAGAGGCAACAAAACATCTTGCACAATAACTGCCAATGCCGGTGCCCACAAGGATGAGTCTCAGCCCCTTGCTATCCAGCCTATTGTGGGGACAAATTCTGCTACAACTCCATTTACAAATTTGTAGATAACACCACCATAGTGAACGATGACAAGACAGAGTACAGGAAGGAGATAGGGAGCCTAGTAACATGGTGTCACTCTGGCAAACAGCAGCTCTCAAACCAATGGACTGACTTACTGTAGGAAAGAACTGCAGATGATGGTTTAAATCGATGATAGACGCAACATGCTGGAGTAACTCAACGGGACAGGCAGCATCTCTGGAGAGAAGGAATGGGTGACGTTTTGTGTCGAGGCCCTTCTTCAGACTGATCCTACAAAAGGCTAAAAGCAGATAATACTTGGGTCTGAACCAGGAAGTATCATTGTGGCTGGGCCACATTCCTTAACGTGACACACTCATGGTGGATAGACTGCTATACCATTGCGGCACACACCAGCATCTGCAGTCCCTTCTACACAAGCAGGGATGCCCTCTGCTGTATAATGTGCAATGCTTCAAAACAAAAGGCGGCTCATACCTACTCCATCACAAAACCGAAGCGTGCATACCTGTTGACAATTCCAATGATGCCCAGTTTGACGGGAATAACTCTTCCCATGAGCACGTCCATGGCATCAGTGCCAGCGTCCATAAGATCTAATTTTGTGATAACAGCCAGTGTTCGCCGCCCTGGAGATCAGACACACTGTTACCTGCTGGAATGCGTTACTTCAAACAGCCTACTCAAAAACACTTGCAATTCAGAATACAGCAAACAAAAGGGTTTTCACCTCCATCTCCTAGTTTGTTCTCTGATATCTAATCACAGGAATTATGAAACATGTCTAATGTTTTCCAAAGCATTCTTGAGAGATAAATAAAGAGCTGTGGTAGAGCACGAACAGGACCTTGGCCTTTAAATTGCTGACTACCATCAGGGAGAGTGGTCCGCTTCAAAGCTGCTTTCTATATTATTATTCAAATTCAATTTGTGACCACCATCCACTGAAGGGAAGCCGAGAAATGATTGCCAATGGAGCTGCAAATGTGAACTTGGATGGTGCTGCAGCCTATACAATGTACATCTGTAGCTACTGTAGTTCATCACTAGTGGGAGAGTCTAGGGCTAGAGGTCATAACCTCAGACTTAAAGGACGTTCTTTTAGGAAGAAGATGAGGAGGAATTTCTTTAGTCAGAGGGTGGTGAATCTGTGGAATTCTTTGCCACAGAAGGCTGTGGAGGCCAAGTCGGTGGATATATGTTAGGCAGAGATAGATAAGATTCCTGATTAGTATGGGTGTCAGAGGTTATGGGGACAAGGCAGGAGAATGGGGTTAGGAGGGAGAGATAGATCAGCCATGATTGAATGGCGGAGTAGACTTGATGGGCCGAATGGCCTAATTCTGCTCCTATCACTTCTGATCTTATGGCCAGGTAATCTCCTTCACCATCTTACCTTCTGGATCAGCCTCTCGGGCAATTTTAAGCGACTCTGACGTTGCCATGTCGGTGTTGGCAGCAGTGACGGACAAGATGATTGAGTTTGGGTTGCTGATGTAGCGCAGGATGAGATCTTTTATCTGCAGTTCAATATCTCGAGGCTGGTCGCCCACAGGCACCTAAAAAGATTGCACTATGAATATCAGGGACATTGCTACAAATCTACATCCTACCAACAACTGGAGAGCAGTCCTGAGCCACTATCTACCTTATTGGAGACCCTTGGCCAGCTACGATCGGACTTTACTGCCATTATCTTTCACTAAACGTTATTCTTTCCGCCGACTGGTTAGCACGCAACAAATTCACTGATTTAGAAACAGAAAAGATCAAGAGCTCTGAATGACAACATATAAAGAGGCATTTTGATGTATTTACCTTTGTCACTCCAGGTAGGTCAACAAGTGTAAGGTTAACAACATGTGGTGAGAAGATCCGGAGATGAATTGGTTCATCACTAATCCCCTGTCAAAGGTAAATAATATTAATTAGTTTAGTTTAATGATAGAGCACGGAAACAGGCCCGCCGACCACCATTCTATGTTATTCCACTTTCACATCCACTCCCCACATACTAGGGGCAATTTACAGAAACTAATCAACCTACAAACCCGCACGTCTTTGGAATGTGGGAGGAAACCGGAGCACCTGGAGAAAACTCACGCCATCACTGATAGACCTTGCAAACTCCGCACCTACAGCATGCAAGGTCAGGTTGGACCCCTCTACCAGCTGTGTCACTGTGCCTCCCCGAACAAATGCATTATATTAGATGGTAGACAAAAGTGCTGGAGAAACTCAGCAGGTGCAGCAGCATCTATGGAGCGAGGGAAATAGGCAACGTTTCGGGCCGGAAAGCCTGAAGAAGGGTTTCGGCCCGAAACGTTGCCTATTTCCTTCGCTCCATAGATGCAGCTGCACCCGCTGAGTTTCTCCAGCATTTTTGTCTACCTTCGATTTTCCAGCATCTGCAGTTTCTTCTTAAACATTATATTAGATAATGGATTTGGAAATTTCACACCAGTATTAAATGTTAAATACATGTATAGGAGGATATTTTTTGCCATTCATGCAACAGTTGAATTGCATTTGACTTAAAGAACATGCTGACCGTGTCTCCGTGGGTCATGTATACTGGCTTGCCTGTGCAAGGCCAAACCCATCGACCTTGACACCCAGAATCCGGCAGCACTCTGCTGCCTCTGGTGGTGCCCTGAGGAAACTCTGCTCCACAAACCAACTGAGAGCACTGGCACTCAGGAACACTTACAACCTTCCAAATTGAAACTATGTTAAATGTAACTATATTTTTAGAACGTTAACTAAATCAAATATTTTATAACAAAAAGGTAAGTTTCACCTCTCTTTAAAAATCAAGAGCTAAAACTGCAAAGGGATGAAGTCGTAAATAAAAACAGAAATTAAAGGAAATATTCAGCAGTTCAGCAGCAAATGTGGAAAGAAAAACAGTACACACTGAACAGCATCAGTGGTGGAAATGTGATTGAAGAGGATTCCTTGGGATAGGACTCTCTTGCATTCGGAAGAGAATGGGCTAATTAGGGACAGTCAGCATGACTTTGTCTGTAGGTCATGTCTTACGAATTTGATTGAGTATTTTGAGGAGATGACAAAGATTATTGCTGAAGGTGGGGCAGAGGATGTTAGTTAAATGCACTGGTCATTTGTCCTACCCCAATTTAGAACTCCCCCCCCGCCCCCAGACTGAATCACCTGTCACGAGGCGAGGCTTCCCCCCCAGTACACCATGCAGTATGGTTCCTCCTCTCCTTGGACTACCCTCGCACTGTTTCAAGAAACCCTAAAGCCACCTACTACGACAACCCTGTTGCTTTTATATGTTTCCACAATCTGTCCACACATCATTATCTTTCACTGGCTATTGGGTGGCCTTTAGTAAAATGCCATCAGTGTGATTGCACCATTCTTATTTTTGAGCTCCAGTAAAGCCTCTCCGAGTGTAGCAGTGACATTTTGGATGATCAGCCATGATCATTTTGAATGGTGGTGCAGGCTCGAAGGGCCAAATGGCCGACTCCTGCACCTATTTTCCATGTTTCTATTCTCTCCGATTGGTAATGCAACTTCTTGTTTTATCTCCCTCTCTATTTCACAATTTCCCTCCTGGGATAAATCAAGTTCTAGCATATGGTATCACATCAGTAGCATCAAAAGCATGGGACATCGAGCTGCCAGTCATGTCCCTATTGCAACAAGGTCTCTGTAATGGCCACAACATCATAGTTCCATACTTCTCCTTATACGTGGAATCAGGACAAGTGGTGGGCCATTTGGGACAGAGATGTCTTCCATCAGAATTGTGAATCCAAATACTCCAGAGGTTCTGGATGATCAGTTACTGATCATATTCCAGATCGACTGATTTCTGCAAAGGAATCATGGAATGATGCCGCAGGAATAAAGTGAGGTTGATATTGAGATCCAGCAATGATGTAGAATAGCAGAGTATTCATGACTTTTTATGGTCTTAAACCTACCTTATTGGCACCAGAAACTCTTTCCGTCTCATTTTCTATTTCTTGTCTAATTTCACTAAATTCTGTGTAAATCTGAAAGGGACAGCAAATGAAATAATATTTTAGACATTGGCAAAATATGGTTGACCCCAACTCTTCCTAGGAAGACAGAAGACAACAACATTTAAAAAAAAAAGCAGTGATTTCAGTTCAATTAGAATGATTTTGAGGAAGGACATCCTTGCTATTGCGGGAGGTTCACAAGGTTAATTTCCGGGATGGCGGGACGGTCGAATTTAGAAGGATGAGAGATCTTATAGAAACATACAAAATTATTAAGGGATTGGACACGCTAGATGCAGGAAACATGTTGGGGGAGTCCAGAACCAGGGGCCACAGTTTAAGAATAAGGGGTAGGCCATTTAGAACAGAGATGAGGAAACACTTTTTCACACAAAAGAGTTGAGAATTTGTGGAATTCTCTACCACAGAAGGGGGTGGAGGCAGATTTACTGGATGCATGCAAAAGAGAGTTAGATAGAGCTCTTAGGGCTAGCGAAATCAAGGGATATGGGTAGAAGGCAGGAACGGGATAATGGTTGTGGATGATCAGCCATGATCACTATTGAATGGCGGTGCTGGCTCGAAGGGACAAATGGCCTACTCCTGCACCCATTGTCTATGTATCTATGTATTTTGGAAAGCAAGGATAGTGCAGTTTATCCACATGGTTAGAGCCAAAGGAAGAGCCACAGCCCATCAATATGTGGTGTGAAGTTAGCCATCCCTGTCAGCAAATTCTATGTCACATCGGTAACACGCTCCATCACAGACCACTGCGATTGCTCTCGGCACCCCTGGACGATGGAAGGAGGGAGTGTGTGTGATAAACCAGAGCCCCTTCCTCTAATTATTGTATAATACTCGTGGCCGTTAGCATGCCTAGTGGACATCTGTGCTGATGGTCTATGGGTCTTGTACCCCATTATTATTCAATGATCCTTACGGGGAAACAGTCTCATGTGGATAACAGCCGTTTCAACTTTAGGTGTAATATATCCTCCATCACACACTCGCCAAATTCTTCGACAGCCTCTCATCTAGGAGTATAGATTAATACAGGCAAAGAGGAGCTAATTCAGTAAAAGGGGAAAATAAGGATAATGGGTGCTCAGTTAAGATGGAAAATTGATGATTTAATCTGGCTGTATTGAATTGTGTCACAACTATTTCTTAAGCCCTCTTAATTTTGGGTGAACATATACATACCGTAAGCTTGTACAATAAAAAATAAAATAAGCAAATAAAAAAACAATACCTTATTTTTCGTGTGAAGAAATTTCCCCCATTCTTCTGCATCAATTCCTATAAACAAGGTTACATGTATTAGAGATATGATTGTTAGATAAACATCTAAATTAAGACAACCGGCAAATGAATAAAGGTGTGAATTATAACAAGAATAAAAGAAAAAACTAAACAAGGTTAAGTTATATGAGCAGAACTAAATTTTCATGCAGTGACTATGACTGAATAAGAGACTACACTTAAATGGCAAATTAAAAATACCACTTTTCTCCAAGATTTTTTTTAAATTAAGCAAACTAATCAGCTGTTGATGAGTTAAGTTCTAACCCACATTAGGAGATATGGCCATTTGTCACATGTCAACCATCAGTCCATTTCCCACCCAGTCTGTCAACACTGCACAACACCAACTTCATAGAATTTGACTAAATCAAATAAGTGGTGTTAAATGAATCAGCAGCCGTTATCTTCCAGTATTGGACGACTGCACTCCACTCTCTCTTCATACAGTTGTGTAAGAAATGAAAGGCAACTTTCATAGAACGGTACAGCACAGGAACGGGTCCTTTGTCCCACATTTACCAAGCAGGCTGGGAGTTCATCCGTGAATATTTTCCTGTTCACCTGTGAATCTTTTCCAAGATAAATTCGGAATAGAGCGCCTGTTTTATTGGGATACTGGTGCCAAGCATGAGAACCCTGTACCTTGTCCAATAAAGTTGAATACATGTGGCCAGCAAGATGCTGGCCTGGGGGAAGACATTGATATTGGCTTGCGTATCATGCCAGTGTGTGTGTGTGTGTGTGTGTGTGTGTGTGTAGGGTTATGCAAAATCACTGCTGAATTGCCCGAGTAGGGGATCCATGTCCCACAAGCATTCAAGAGGGGAAGGATCACTCATCTAGTAGACAGGTAGTTGATATAACGCAGAAGTGAGTGCGCAGTTGGAATTGCACAATGTTATAAATGAATGTCGCATCAGGCCAGACTGCAATGCTTTTGTAAACCACAACAAGTGAGCTTCCCATGGAATGCATAAACATTTAACCAAAAGTAGACCTTGGTGTTGGTCTACCATGAGATCCTGTAGACTTGGCTTAAACTACCAAGCATGACAGATGATCTCATTGAAATAAAGGGGGTTTACAGGGTAAATGATGGTGTCTTGAGCATTTACGATGTACAAGGGGAAATTACTGAGTTTAGTCAGGTGAGGGAATCAAGGATACTGGGTTCATATCGGACGGTGAGGTTTAGATATGAGGTTAGACAAAATATTAAGAAATACCAGAGCCTACCTGAAATTTTAACATATTAGTCATAGTCATACAGCATGAAAACAGGCCCTACCTGTTTGGCCCATATCCCTTTAAACCTATCCTATCCATGTACCCGTCTGTAGACACAAAATGCTGGAGTAACTCTGCAGGACAGGCAGCATCTCTGGAGAGAAGAAATAGGTGACGTTTCGGATCAAGACCCTTCATCAGACATGTCTCTGTCTATCTTTAGATTAAACCACCATCTTCAGTTGCTTCCTACACTTGTACCTGTCTACGTTTCTTAAATGTTATGATAGTCCCTGCCTCAACTACCTCCTCCAGCAACTCGTTCCATACACCCACTACCCTTAGTGTAAAAAGAGTTGTCCCTCAGGTTCCTATTAAATCTTCCCCCCCCCCCCCCCCCCCCCCCCCCCCCCCCCCCCCCCTTCCCTTAAACCCATGTCCTTTGCTTCTTGATTCCCCTATTCTTGGTTAAAGACTCTGTGCATTTGCCCTATCTATTCCTCTCATGGTCTTATACACCTCTATAAGGTCACCCCTTATCCTCCTGCGCACCAAGGCTTAAAGTCCTAGTCTGGTCTACCTCTCCCGATAGTTTAGGCCCTCATGTCCTGGCAAGGTCCTTGTAAATCTTTACTGCACCTTTTCCAGTTTAACAACATCTTCCCTATGACAGGGTGACCAAAACTGAACACAATACTCCAAGTGTGGCACCAACAATGGCTTGCCCAGTTGTAACATGGCCTCCCAATTTCTATTCTCAGGCCACACTATCCAACAATTAGAACAATTAGATCAAACAGATGAGCTAGTAACAGTAATCATTAGAAACATAGCAAAATAGGTGCAGGAGTAGGCCATTCAGGCCTTCAAGCCAGCACATTGATTCCTTTAGCACTAAGAGCTAAATCTAACTCCCTCTTGAAAACATCCAGTGAATTGGCCTCCACTGCCTTCTGTGGCAGAGAATTCCACAGATTCACAACTGTCTGGGTGAAAACGTTTTTTCCAGAGGGCATTGGAGGGCATCTCTCAATGATTCCAGGAGAATGGTCATATATCACCAGTCGTCAACACCCACGTGACACCAAAGAACATCAACATGGATTACTCCAGTTGGCCAAAATCACCCAAAAAAGGAGTCAGTTTCATTGTTCAAAAAATTCTCTCTTCGCTGACTAGAATTTAAAGAAAACAATAGTTTGTAAATTTCCTGAGACAAACACACACACAATCTAATATTACCAAGAAATATCAAAGCAACTACAAACTAATAATGCAGACAGACTTGGTTTTGCAAGCAGCTAACCTTCATCTTGACAGAAACTTCAAAAAACCTAGTGCAGATCACTTAAAGATCAGAAACACTAATCTTTGAAAAACAAACTGCATGTGGTTGCCTGTAATGACCTGAATAAAAACTGCAAGTGGGAGCGCGACTGCCAGGTTTTTAAAGTTTAAAAAGTCAATAACTTTTAAAATATAATATCAATCTGAACGAAACTTGCTACTACACACTGCAGGACAATGGTGAGTAAGGTGGGCTGAAAATTGTAGCGCCATTGTGTACCGTTTTGTCTGTATTTCGGGAACAAGCAAACAAACAAGATGAGAGTTTTATTAATAGATAGAAGATAGATTCAAACCAGCACAGAAACCCGCAGGCAAACCTCTGTGCAAGGCAAAAGTACAACAGTTATCCATTGGCGGTGTATAACTAAGCAATGATCAATAGCCATGCAGCGCCACCCAGCCATGATACACTGACAGGAAAACAAAAGAAAGCGGGAACCTTTGTAAGGCTGGCCATAATTTTTCCACGCAGCTGTTTCTGTAGTTAGAGAAATAGCAGAAGGGTTAAGAGGTTCAGTTGAGAAAATACAGCTCACAAAATATCTTTTCTCTCTTGCAGACTGAAAGATAATACAACAGACCCTGCTCTCAGATTACCTGAAGGAGTGAAACTAGGCTCATGCAGCAAAAATATTATTTTCAAGATATAGTACATATCATTTAAGAATGCTAGAAATGTGAAAATTCAAGAATAGGATTAGAACAATCAACAAAATATTTAGTTTGGAAATCATTGAGAATTTATTCAGAGATCACCATGACTTAGCCAGGCACAGTAACATTTGACAATTGACACTGGATTGTGGGGGATGCTGGGCAGAGGTGATGAATAATGGACACAAATGTAATTGGAAAGGTAAGGGGGCTGAGAAGAACTATTGGATAATGCAATGTGCAAAGACAGAGAGAGGCTGAGCAGGAGTGGTGGGAATGCAAGGCCGTGAGTAAGAAAGTAGTTGAAGCAAGGGGTAGAGATATAAAATGATGAGAGAGAACTGGAACTGAGAGGACTGAGGATTTTGTGGAGGGTCTGAAAAAGGAGTTTAACATATCGAGTGCAGTGGAAGGAGTATGAAATGCAAGATTATTCACTTTGGTGCTAAATTGAATACATTGGATAAACTATTTCACATTGGCATTCAGATGGATTTGAGAGTCCTTGTGCAAAAAGCAATGTTAACACACAGGTTACAAAAAAAAATCAGAAAGTATATATTACATCAGTCTTAATTACACAAGGGTTGAAAAAGGAGTTTTTCGACAACTATATCTGACTTCCCCATATTGGGCTTTCTGCCATTGTGCTCCTCCGCTGCCAGGGTGAGGCCACACGCAAACTGGAAGAACAGCCCATATTCTGCTTGGGTAGCCTACACCCAATAGCATGAATATTGAATTCACCAATTCTAAGTACATCCCTCCCCACCCCCCCCCCCCCCCCCCCCCCCCTTCTCCCACCAGTTGTTCTGTTCCCTTCCTGATTCTTGGGATGCCAGGACTTTCATATGAAGAGAGACTGGATAGAATTTAGAAGATTGAGGGGGGATCTTATAGAAACTTACAAAATTCTTAAGGGGTTGGACAGGCTAGATGCAGGAAGATTGTTCCCGATGTTGGGGAAGTCCAGAACAAGGGGTCACAGTTTAAGGATAAGGGGGGAAATCTTTTAGGACCGAGATGAGAAAAACATTTTTCACACAGAGAATGGTGAATCTCTGGAATTCTGTGCCACAGAGGGTAGTTGAGGCCAGTTCATTGGCCATATTTAAGAGGGAGTTAGATGTAGCCCTTGTGGCAAAAGGGATCAGGGGGTATGGAGAGAAGGCAGGTACGGGATACTGAATTGGATGATCAGCCATGATCATAATGAATGGCGGTGCAGGATCGAAGGTCCGAATGGCTTACTCCTGCACCTATTTTCTATGTTTCCTCCTTCTGCTCGTCTCCCTTCTTGAACCCAGTACCCCTTTTCCGTTTTGCCCCTCCACTTTCCCCTTCCACCCATATTCCGGCCCCCATCTTAACATTTCACTGCTCCTCTTCTTTCTTTATCTGTCACCCTTTAGCTCCTTCTCACTACCTATATTTGCCACATCTGCCCCACACCACTCGCCCACTGTATCCACCTTTCACTTGCCGGACTTTGTCCTGCCCTACCTCTCTTTTCCAGCTTTCTCCCCTCATTCCATCGTTCTGAAGAAGAGGCCCAAACCAAAACGTTGTCTGTACATTTCCGTCCCCAGATGCTGCCTGACCCGCTGAGTTTTCTAGTACTTTGTGTTTTGCTCAAGATTCCACCATCTACGGAGTTTTCTGTCTCCATATATCTGACTGATAAGAGCATGCCTGAGGTACTGCGTACACTTTTGTTCATCATACCTAAAGGAGGATATGCATCTGAGGTTGATCTTTGGAAAAAGTAAAAAATGAGTGGACAAGGTCTACATTTCCTAACATTTGAAACAAATAATGTTTTGAGATGACTTGACAAGATACATGCTGCGAGTCTAATTCTCCCAACTGGGCAATGTAAAACTGGGAACGTAGACTGACTTGTGTTGTCATTTCATAATGCTCATTAAACATATTTCAGAATTTATTAAAAAAAGTGAAAGAATTGCAAAAAATAGTAAAAGTCAGCAAGGAAGCCTGGAACGTATTTTCATTACTCTCTCCATTCAGATCCAATCTTAGCCACACTGGACAACTGGACAAAGTTACCACATTAGGTTGAGGGACCTTTTGGAAGTCTGGAGTTTATCATAAGACAGAAGATGGACACAGAATGCTGGAGTCAGCGGGACAGGCAGCATCTCTGGAGAGAAGGAATGGGTGACATTTCGGGTCGAGACCCTTCTTCAGTCAGAGTGTCAGGGGAGAGGGTAACTAGTGATATGGAGGGGTAAGGTGTGAAAACGACAGATCAAAGCAAGACAATGATTAAGGAAATGTAGAATCATTAGACACATTTGTACAATCCAAGCATTATTATTCTCAGATCATTGCCGTCAAACAAAAGCAAAAGCATCTCTGCAATAACATAAAACGGAACAAAAAAATAAATAAATCCATACCGTCATCATCTCCTGAAGCTTTCCGTAGTTCCTCTGGTGAAATGTTCACCAGCTGCAGAACCAGAGGCCTCCGGGTGACGATGCCTGTACCTCGGGGGAGCAAGTCCCTTCCCACGAGGCTCTCCAACACCGAGCTTTTTCCACTGCTCTGTCAAGAGTTAGAAAATGGAAATAAATATACTTTACAAATGGTTCTCAGTGGGAGGAGCTTTTGTTTTTAAAATAATTGGACAGCAATGCTGCAATAAACTGTTAAGATTATCTTAAAAAAAACAGAATGAATTGAAAAAGTTGAAGAGTTTGCCAAATTGTACTTTAAATATAATAAAAATCTAAATAAACATTACTGCTGTATCTCTGGATTACTGCTGTATCTCTAAATGGTGAATCTCTGGAACTCTCTGCCACAGCGGGTAGTTGAGGCCAGTTCATTGGCTATATTTAAGAGGGAGTTAGATGTGGCCCTTGTGGCTAAGGGGATCAGGGGGTATGGAGAGAAGGCAGGTACGGGATACTAAGTTGGATGATCAGCCATGATCATATTGAATGGCGGTGCAGGCTCGAAGGGCCGAATGGCCTACTCCTGCACCCAATTTCTATGTTTCTATATGATGATCAGGCAGCGGAGAAGGCCTCGAGATGGCTCTGGATCAGGAGAGGAGGTCCATGGGGAGGAGCGAATGCCACCTGAACACGTCGTGGTCTGATTAACCACGGCTGGGTCGCCTGGGTGAGGTTTCCTGATGTTGAAAGACCCGAAACACCCAATGACCCCAGGTTACATCACTGATGATGTGTTCAGGAGCATCAATAGATGTTTTTTTTTTAAATCAAAAGGCTCTTATTTCACGTAATATACTTGCCACTGATAAGATCATCTATTTCTACCTCAATATACCAGAAGCCTCAAAAGCTGTAATTCAAGTGCGGATCAGCTACAATCTCCCTGAATGGCAGAGCCAGTTGAAATACTACATGCCCTGATCTGCCTCCCATTGTCTATCAGTTGAACAGACAGACGCTCATTTCAGGTTTCCCCTTTAAACAGTGACACTGCTTTGAGATCTAGTTCCACCCATTTCAATACTACTGTAATTGTATTTAATCATCCATTTAAGAGTAGGTTAGTCCACAGTCAGAATACCATGGCCACAATATGCTCTGATCCGAGTATGGTAAGGATATAGAGCAAAGTTCAAGGAACATAGAACTGACATATTTGTTACCAGATAAGAGAAAATAATGAATCAATGAACTGAAAATTAGATGATATATAAAAACACAAAGTGCCAGCAGGTCAGGCAACATCTCTGGGAGGTTATTTACGGAATGAAGGAAAGCCTGGAGGTTTTCAATCAGAATGTTCACATTTCAGACAGAAATGTTGGAAGGAGTGGAGTCCACAATAAATCCTGAATTTGTTAAAAGACTGTGTTTTTCTTTAAATTAGGACAATGTGGGGAACTGTGATTGTGAGCTGGGTCTTTGCCCTTGTTCTCCACTACACAATTCTTGCAGCTGAGAATGAGACATCTGTAGCTACGACACAATTTGAAATAGAAATATCCAATCATGTAACTCACACACCCAGTATTATAAAATAATAAACTTGTAGATGACAACATTACAAGTGGAACAAACATCACAAATATGTAAACCTAGAGAGTAAATAGTGAGATTATAAACTGTGATCTTTTATAATGGTTATGTATTGAAGTCACATTCGCAAACCAGTAGAAATACTATTTAAATTCCAAAACCTTCAAGTAATAATAATTACAAAATTAAAACAGGACAAAGTGTAGCTCTGAAGATGACAACAATGTTGCTACATTATTGTGGCAATTATATAGACATACAAAAACAACATTACTCATCACACATACAATTACAGCGTCTTTCTCAAAAGACCAATATAAACAAAACGATTAATTCAACCATCCTGATACCAACAGAGAAGTCCCTTCCCAAATGCAATGGGATGTTAGCCTATCTTGTTCAACCTTTCTTCAGAAGCCAACCAGATATTTGTTTAGTAAACTAGATATTAGCTTAGTAGACCAGATATTCTAGACATGAGAGATAGGCACAAAATGCTGGGGTAACTCAGCGGGACAAGCAGCATCTCTGGAGAAAAGGAATAGGTGACCCTCCGTCAGTTTCGACCCGAAACCTCACCTGATCCTTTTTTCAGAGATGCTGCTTGACCCGCCGAGTTACTCCAGCTTTGTTTTCCTACAAATTCTAGATATTAGTTTAGTAATCCCTCTCTAAACTGCTTCAACATATCAACAACTTTCCAAAAATAAGAGGACCAATATTGTACATGGCATTTCAGATATGATCTCACCAATAGGTTAATTGGCCTCTGTTAAATTGCCCCTAATGTGTCGGCAGTAGAATAACATAGAACTAGTGTTGATAGGTGATCAAAGGTCGGTGTGGACTTGGTGGGCCAAATGGCCTGTTCCCCTACTGTACCTCAGAACGAAACTAAAAACAATGTACCACTGAAGAACAACCTCCTTACTTTTAAATTTAATGTACCTAGCATAAAGGATAATATTTTGTTTTCCTAATCACTGACTATATCTGCAGCGGGTGCAACAGCATCTATGGAGCGAAGGAAATAGGCGACGTTTCGGGCCGAAACCCTTCTTCAGACTGATGGGGGGTGGGGGAGAAGGAAGGAAAAAGGGAGGAGGAGGAGCCCGAGGGCAGGGGGATGGGAGGAGATAGCTCGAGGGTTAAGGAAGGGGAGGAGACAGCAAGGGCTAGCAAAACTGGGAGAATTCAACGTTCATGCCATCCGGACGCAAGCAACCCAGGCGGAATATGAGGCGCTGTTTCTCGAATTTCCGGTGTTGCTCACTCTGGCAATGGAGGAGACCCAGGACAGAGAGGTCGGATTGGGATGGGAGGGGGAGTTGAAGTGCCGAGCCACCGGGAGTTCAGGTAGGTTATTGCGGACTGAGTGGAGATATGCAAGAGCAATCCATTTAGATAAAATTCCCTTTCACTTTTCCTGCCGGAATGGACAGATTCAGATTTTTACAGGATCTCTGCCCACTCACCAATCCAATCTGAGTTGCTGAGTAGTTGCATTATGTCCAGTTTACAACTTACTTTATCCCCCAATATACTAGCATCTCAAACATGGCACCCCTCTCTGCCCACACCCCCCAAATAATAAGCAGATGTCACTTCGTGATCATGGCAATGGGGTAAACTTGAAGCTGAATCCCAGAAATGTGCCACCTCACCCCAAGGATACATCATAAGACCATAAGTGATAAGAGTAGAATTAGGCCATTCGGCCTGTCAAGTCTACTCCGCCATCCAATCATGGCCGAACTATTTATCTCTCCTAACACGATTCTCCTGCCTTCTCCCCATAACCCTCTGACATCTCTTCTAAAGATCATTCGCTTGACCACCTCTTAATTGATTGTGTAACAATTCTTTTCTTGAAGCCTATCAAAGCTTAAATCACAATTATTATAGACTGATATCAATTTCCCGGTACACACAACTAAAATCTGAATAGCAGCTAGGTCACTGATAGACTTGACCCACCCAGACCCAACACTGCCATCTGTTTCAATGTTCACAATACACACAATGTGCAAATTGGCTGGTTCATGGTGCAAACTGCAGTAGTTTGACAAGGTTACTGCTCCCCCCACATCCACTTTAACTCAGAAAAACAATTAAAACATTGCAGAAGTAACATAATTTCCAGTTCTCCCTCTAAATCACACACCATCCAAACTGACTAACCCCATGACTTTAAAAGCCTCTAGGTCAATATTCCAATAGCCCAGACCCCATTAACAAGATTCTGGCAACACTTTCACTTTAAGGATTGTAACAAGACCAATTTGGCAATTAGACATGGCCAATCAAAGTAAATTTGACAGCATTACTCACAGAGAACTAAAAATAAAAAGGCCTCTTCTCCTTTCAATATTTAGAAATGATCATTTTCTCCTGGTACAAGTGCTTCTATCTATTGGTGCAATCCACAGGCAGGGAAATGTCTTATTTGCATAAAACACTATATATTTAACACCGTCATCCCCACCAGCTTGATCACCAAACTCAGCGGACTTGGCATCTCCACCTCCCTCTGCAACTGGACACTGGACTTCCTCACTAACAGACCACAGTCTGTTAGGGTCAATAACCTCACCTCCTCCACTATAACACTAAACACCGGAGTGCCACAGGGCTGTATGCTCAGCCCTCTCCTCTACTCCCTCTTCACCCACGACTGCATCCCAAAGTACGGATCCAACGCCATTATTAAGTTTGCTGACGATACCACGGTAGTAGGACTGATCAGCAACAACGATGAATCAGCCTACAGGGAGGAGATCCAGCACCTGACAGCCTGGTGTGCCAACAATAACCTCGTCCTCAACTCCAAGAAGACCAAGGAGATTATTGTTGTCTTCAGGCAGACCAGAGGAGGCAGTCATACCCCCGTCCATATAAACGGGACTGAGGTGGAGCGCGTCTCCAGCTATAAATTCCTCGGAGTACATATCTCGGAGGATTTGTCCTGGTCCCTCAACACCTCCAAGCTGATCAAAAAGGCACAGCAGCGCCTTTACTTCCTGAGGAGGCTCAAGAAAGCCCACCTGTCCCCCCGGATCCTGACCAACTTTTACCGCTGTACCATAGAGAGTATCCTGACCACCTGCTTCACGGTATGGTACAACAGCTGCACTGCTGCGGACAGGAAGGCACTACAACGGGTGGTGAAAACCACGCAGCACATCATCGGTGCCCCGCTCCCTGCCATGGATGCCCTCCACCGAAAACGGTGTCTGAGACGGGCTGGGAAGATCATCAAAGACCCCTCACACCCCAACCATGGACTGTTTGCCCTCCTCCCATCAGGGAGGCGGTACAGGAGCCTCAGGTCACGTACTAGTAGGATGAGGAACAGCTTCTACAATAATACCATCACATTGCTGAACTCGGAGTCCCGCCGATAGATTTCTCCGGTCCCTCCGTCCCCATTGTTTAATTATTCTGTATTTTTTGATTATTCTGTATCTTCTCTCGTTCTATTTTTTTTTTTTTCTTTATGCACAACTACTACGGACTGACGCAAAACTGCATTTCGTTGTACTCATACTTGTATTTGTGCGATGACATTAAAGTTGAATTGAATTGAATTGAATATGGTTCAGTTTTTCCCCCCATCACATTTAATCTCAATTTCTCTACGTGCTCCAAGTCACAATATTGTTCAGATGAACTTTGCCTCCCATCGTGAACTCCACGCCCTTCCCACTGATTGGGAGAACCCGTCTCATCTGCTTACAGCGAATAAAACATGGTATCTCATTTTGTAGCATGCTCCAAATTGCATATCATTCAAGTTATTAAAATTAGGGTTACTCTTACATTTCTTAGTTCTATATCACCTCAGCCTTTGATGCTTACTGCTGTCTTCAACAGTGTTGATTGCTGTAATGCTTCTGGACACCTTCATTCTACATTTCCACAAAATCAACTTGTCAAATGCCCAGCAGCTTGTACGCTACACATTCAGTCCCATCAAGCACTGTGTCTTCACTTATCTACATTGGCTGCCAACTGACATTAAGAGAGGCCCTCAAAAAGCCACGAGCCTCTGTATCTTTTTCCTCCACTAATTTATCCTCCGACTTTACATCACGTCATCAAAGGGCAGAACCTTTAAACATCTCCACTCTAACATCCCGGTCTCTGAAACCTGGTTCATGTGTGCGTTCAATCCAATGACTTCTTCTGTGGCACTAAGGACCATGTTTTTTTTGGCAAGAGTCAAGCGTTTGTCATATGTACTGAAGTGGAACAATGAAACTGCGTCAGCACAACAGATTTGTAGAAACAGTAGTCCACAAAAACAACACAATGTGCACAATGCACTATTATTGGCATTATTGTCTCAGTTAATGTTTATTATATTATCTATATGTATTGTATTTACAGGTAGACACAAAATGCTAGAGTAACTCAGCGGGTCAGGCAGCATCTCTGGAGAGAAGGAATGGGTGATGTTTCGGGTCGAGACCCTTCTTCAGTCCGAGTTACTCCAGCATTTTGTGTCTACCTTCGATTTAAACCAGCATCTGCAGTTCTTTCCTCCACATATTTGTATTGACAGGTCGGATATGCTGCTGCAAGTAAGAATGCCATTGTTCCATTGTTAATACATCTGCCAATCATTATATTATATAAATAAATGCATATAAATAAATATGACAATTAAACACGTTCTTTCTTCTTCACAGTTCTACTAGTCTTGAAGGTCCCCACCCTCATTGTTCTATACAAAGCTTTGGGAGGTTTTGCACATTAACCAGGCAGGCATTGATGGGAGTGAAAGCAGAAGCTTGTACACAAATCAACATAAATTAAGGATGACATTTATAATTTGCTGGATGTACATTGCGGCTGGGAAAGGGCGAGTTAATGGTGTGGACGTGAGGGATGTTCTGCATGCAGTTGCTGCTGGTGTGTGTGTGTGTGTGTGTGTGTGTGTGTGTGTGTGTGTGTGTGTGTGTGTGTGTGTGTGTGTGTGTGTGTGTGTGTGTGTGTGTGTGTGTGTGTGTGTGTGTGTGTGTGTGTGTGTGTGTGTGTGTGTGTGTGTGTGTGTGTGTGTGTGTGTGTGTGCGCCGCAGCGGCCACTCGGCCCCTCCTTACCTGGGTGCCCACCACCACGATCTGCGGCAGTTGGATGATGTCGGCTCCCACTGTGTTGAACACTTCTTGCAGCTTGTTAATGACCGGGATCAGCGCCTCCATGGCCGCTGCGAGTGAGGGCAGGACAATAACACACTTCTTCCTTGACCGCCTCTCTTCGTCGACCGACCAGCGGGCTTCAAAGCGCCTCCATTGCTGGGCAGGGGCAGCGGGCAGCGGGAGCGCGGCTCAAGCAGAAGCAGCAGCAGCAAGGCCGGCTGTCGCCACTGCGCGTGCGTGGCCTGCCGGCACCCGGGACCGTCTCGCGGCTGCGCGTGCGCGGCATGCTGGCACCGGAGGGCCGTCTCGCCACTGCGCGTGCGCGGCACCCTGGGCCATCTTGCCATTGCGCGTGCGCGCGGGTGTGTGTGTGTGTGTGAGAGAGCACGGCATGATGGGTGTTCTCATTCAGTGACGCACGGCGACCCTCAGCACGTTGGACTACAACTCCCAGCAGCCCTTTCGAAACCAGGGCATCTTTGCTCATGTTAGCAGAGCCCAGTCTGAAGGACACAAGACAAAAGGACACAAAGTGCTGGAATAACTCTAGAGAATGTGGATTTTCCCCTTTGAGAATAGGGAAGATTCAAACAAGAGGACATGACTTCAGAATTAAGGGACAGAAGTTTAGGGGTAATATGAGGGGGAACTTCTTTACGCAGAGAGTGGTGGCGGTGTGGAATGAGCTCCCAGTGGAAGTGGTGGAGGCAGGTTCATTGGTATCATTTAAAAAATAAATTGGATAGGCATATGGATGAGAAGGGAATGGATGGTTATGGTACGAGTGCAGGCAGGTTGGACTAAGGGGAAAAAAATTTGTTCGGCATGGACTTGTAGGGCCGAGATGGCCTGTTTCCGTGCTGTAATTGTTATATGGTTATATGATAGGCGATGTTTTGGATCAGAACCCTTAAAGCTGATTGCTCAACCTGTCTCCCTACTACAAAGATGGGGGCGGGACAAAGCCTGTAAAGTGAAAGGGGAGTAAATTCCCAGATGGATGGAGACCAGAAATGAAGACAAAAGGCTGTGAGATCGGCAAGATGTGTATGGAAATATAGATGCTCAAAATGTGAAGCTGGGGAATATATGTGTAAAAGGCTGGGGGGAGATAGTGGGAGAAATGGGTGCGTATTGAGGTGGGGCACTAGGAAGGGAGGGGGAGAGGGTATTTGTTACCTAATTACCTCATTTGGATAATTTAATGTTCATGCCCTTGGGTTGTAAGTTACCCAAGCAGAATACCACGTGCTGTTCATCAGGTTTGCGTGTGGTGGCACTCTGAAAACGGACGGAGCACGGGACAGAATGGTTGATGCAGGACTTTTGAAACTTGGGCACATTTGCCGATGTCAACAAAGCCTATTTGAAGGAGGGACTGGACACAGTGTCATCTGTCCATTTCCTCCCACAGATGCAGAGGAATAACACCTTGTATTCCACTTGGGTAGTTTACAACCAACTATGTAAAAATAGCATTCTCCAATTTTAAGACCCATCCTTCCCCCTCTCTCTTTCCTGTGCTCCCACCCCATTCATTATAGTGTGCACATATTATTCTACCCCTTTCCTACCCTCTTCCATCCCTTTGGCTTTACATAATTCTCTTCTTTCCCTACGACATATTTTTGTCTCCTTCTCAGCTCTGGCCTTGTCAGTTTCTTTCAGTGGACTAAACAAGAAATAAAAAGCTCTTGTGAGCCATGGTATCTTTTACTTTATTTATTTCCTTCCTCAATATTAGTTATTGCTGCATAAAAATTTACAAACGTAAAATTAAAAATCACATATTTTTAATTCATTTCACATTTAATTCTGTACAGAGGTATTCTTGTCAACATTGTGCAAATTTATACAAATAAAACTACAAATGGCCACAGTAGTCGCCTCAATGACCTCTCTCACTTAGTGAGTGTAATAGTTTATACATAGCACAGTGGCTGGGGGAATACAGATGGCCACAAGTGACCTTGAAAGCTGATGCCATGAATCCAAAAGATTGAGAAGGTTATGTCATTGAATTCTAATTTTAGTTCCTGCTTTCATCCAGTGAACACAATTCTGTCATAGTTATTTTACAACTTGGTTAAGGATTTCACTCACTAACTAATACATAAATCTAATTCTACTATGTAATCCTAACTCAGACAATAGCATAATTCTAATTTAGAACACTGGGATCAAGTTTGTACAGAGCTCTCAGTTCACTCAGTGGCAAAAATGAAAAGCACCAAGTGTTTCACTTTGTATACAACTTTATAACAAAGAGAACAACCATTGGCGACTAAGTTACCATGTTGAGCCATTTCACAATATGATAATTTTTCTTTCCGACTCTGAGCAGAGACAGTCCATTTGTGAGAATATGTTGCTTCAAAACCAGCACTTGTTCTGGTTTTGTCACTCGTAAGTTATTAATCCAAATTCCTCCATCTGCGATGATCTGATACCTAGAACAGGAAAAGAAAAATAATTCTCAGCGTGATTTAGATTTTCTACAGGATTGCTCCTTCAGTCAAGGCACTTCTATTTCAAATTATTGTTCGCAGGGAAAATGGCTACAAAATAACTATATTAAAATGAAAACTACTGCAGTTGGAACTACGTAGAATATTTGGCACCAACATGCTAACCATTCCTATTCAAGTGGATAACATTATAGGGAATTATCTAGCTGAATGGAGACACAAGAAACTGCAGATGCTGGAATCGTGAATAAACACAAAGTACTGTAGGCACACAGCGGTTGGGCATCATTTGTGGAGAATGGACAAAGGTCACATGATGGGCCCCGATGTGAAACGTCACCTGTCCATTCCCTCCATAGATGCTGCCTGACCTGCTGAGTTCCACCAGCACTTTATCATTCACCGTATTTACTCAAGTAGGTTTGCACGGAACATCAGTGAATAACTGGTCCAAAATTAAAACCCAAACCCTAACTGTGTAGCTGAGGCAGGAACAATAGGTTAGTAATATTAAAGTAAGATTCCTATTTGGATTGTTACAGAGCTGTACTGTCAAAATGTATTGTAATATATATTTTATTTCAAACATGTAAAACAAAAAGTTAAAAACAAAGCAAGATAACAATAAAATGTAATGAACAATAAACCTATACACAACTCATTGAATCATTTCTCATAAACATCACAAATTAAATCTTACATGTTCGAAAAGGAATAAGAGGAAGTATACACTTATTTATTGCTACCCATTCTCATCAATTAATTCCCAAACTTTATCTCATCTACACACACACACACGTATACACACAAATATATACACACGCGCATACACAAACTTATATATACATACATATATTCATACATAAGCCATATACATTCATTCCCCTTACATGTTTTTCCTCTACCTGCTAAATTTTTGTAAGGTGTCCTTGAGGCTCTTGAAAGGCGCCCATAAATAAAATTTATTATTATTATTATTATATACATATGCCATATACATACACACATATGCACGCACGCAAACATACATATATACAGTTTATAAGCAATTATCCAAATTCTATGTACAACGTGAATATCACACGGTGTCAATAAACTAAACCTTAACCGTCATCACAGCCCTTCCTCATTCTTATATCTCTGGAAAATATTTTTTTTTGCACTGTAATGTTTGTGCTTTGCTTGAGTTCCACATTCAAATCATTCCACAATTTCACCCCACAGATTGAAATACACATACTCTTCATAGTTGTACGAACACAAAATTGTACTACCAAGGATGGAAAGAATATACAACAAAGTACATCAAGTTACACCGATTTTCTGGGATTTACTTTGCCCCAGTGACTCCTGACCACGGGCATTGTCAACTTGATGTGTAACTAAGTTGTGTTGGAAACATACCCTCTGGGGCCATCCGGAACAGCATTGGCTTTCCGGCAGAGATCCAGCACTGTTGTGCCTGGCTCCAGCAGATTCTCAGAAAATGATGCTCCTTTAAACAACTCTTGTAGCTCTTCATCTGACATGGTCTCCAATACATCCACACTGTTATGGTAGAGTGCACTTGTACATCTGAAAGGAAAACATAAAGCTGAACATTAACAGCAGGAAAATAAGAGTAGGGTTTGGTTAGTTTGGATGATACAGAAAATTGATACATTTTTAAGTTTGACAAGCACACATTATTATTACAGTGGTGAGGGCAACAGTGGTGCAGCTGGTATTTCCAATGGATTTGATTTAACCCTCTATGCTGTAACAGTTCCTATACTATCTTAATATCAAACATCTTTTACCCCTCTAAATTCCAGGGAATATAGCTCCAGTCTGTGTAGCTCTCAATGTAATTTAATCTGACATTCAGGTAGCATTCTGATAAATTCATGTTGCATTCCCTTAAGTACATTTTGCTTACATCCTTCCCACTTGCCTCCAGTATTGCAGTCTTCATGCACTTTGGACAGATCACCTTCTAGATAGTGTTCAAGAAGGAACTGCAGATGCTGGAAGATCGAAGGTACACAAAAATGCTGGAGAAACTCAGCGGGTGCAGCAGCATCTATGGAGCGAAGGAAATAGGTGACGTTTCGGGCCGAAACCTTTCTTCAGACTGATGGGGGGTGGGGGGGAGAAGGAAGGAAAAAGGGAGGAGGAGGAGGAGCCCGAGGGGATGGGAAAAGACAGCTCGAGGGTTAAGGAAGGGGAGGAGACAGCAAGGGCTAGCAAAATTGGGAGAATTCTCCCAATTTTGTTAGCCCTTGCTGTCTTCTTGCTTTCTCCCCTTCCTTAACCCTCGAGCTGTCTCCTCCCATCCCCCCCGCCCTCGGGCTCCTCCTCCTCCCTTTTTCCTTCCTTCTAACCCCCACCCATCAGTCTGAAGAAGGGTTTCGGCCCGAAACGTCATCTATTTCCTTCGCTCCATAGATGCTGCTGCACCCGCTGAGTTTCTCCAGCATTTTTGTGTACCTTCTACCTTCTAGATAGTCTTTGCTTCCTGCTTCCATTAATCACCTGTTAATAGGGTCGAGATATCATTGCAGTAAATTGAAAGAAACAGCATGGAAATGGGCACTTCAACCCACCGAGTCCATGCCATTCATCAATCACCCGTTCACGCTAGTTCTATGTTATCCCCACTTCCTCATCCACTCCCTAAAAATGAGGGGCAATTTTTAGAGAGGCCAATTAATCTACAAACCCGCACGTCTTTGGGATGTGGGAGGAAATTGGAGCACCTGGAGGAAACCCACGCAGTCACAGGGACAATGTGCAAACCCCGCATAGACAGCACTCAAGGTCAAGATGGAAACTGGGTTTCTGGTGCTGTGAGGCAGCAGCTCTAACTGCTCCCCTGCTTCCACAGATTCAGATTCAGATTCAATTTTAATTGTCATTGTCAGTGTACAGTACAGAGACAACGAAATGCATTTAGCATCTCCCTTGAAGACCGACATAGCAAACGATTTGAATAAAAAAATAAATAATAAGTGTCCGGGGGGGGGGGGGGGGGGGGGGGGGGGGGGGGGGGAGGTGATTGGCAGTCACCGAGGTACGTTGTTTAGTAGAGTGACAGCCGCCGGAAAGAAGCTGTTCCTCGACCTGCTGGTTCGGCAACGGAGAGACCTGTAGCGCCTCCCGGATGGTAGGAGGGTAAACAGTCCATGGTTGGGGTGAGAGCAGTCCTTGGCGATGCTGAGCGCCCTCCGCAGACAGCGCTTGCTTTGGACAGACTCAATGGAGGGGAGCGTGGAACCGGTGATGCGTTGGGGAATTTTCACCACCCTCTGCAGTGCCTTCCGGTCGGAGACAGAGCAGTTGCCATACCATACTGTGATGCAGTTGGTAAGGATGCTCTCGATGGTGCAGCGGTAGAAGTTCACCAGGATCTGAGGAGACAGATGGACCTTCTTCAGTCTCCTCAGGAAGAAGAGACGCTGATGAGCCTTCTTGATCAGAGTAGAGGTATTGTGGGTCCAAGAGAGGTCATCGAGAGATGTTGACTCCCAGGAACCTGAAGCTAGAAACACGTTCCACCTCCGTCCCGTTAATGTGGATGGGGGTGTGCGTGCCACCTCTGGACTTCCTGAAGTCTACAATGAGCTCCTTGGTCTTCTTGGAGTTAAGGGCCAGGTTGTTGTCAGCGCACCATGCTGCTAAGTGCTGGACCTCCTCCCTGTAGGCCAGCTCATCGTTGTTGCTGATGAGGCCAATCACCGTTGTATCATCTGCATACTTGATGACGGTGTTAGTACCATGTACAGGTGTGCAGTCATAGGTGAAGAGGGAGTAGAGGAGGGGGCTCAGCACACAGCCCTGAGAAACACCGGTGTTCAGGGTGCGGGTTGAAGAGGTGTGCTTGTCTTACCTCACAGACTGGGGTCTGTTGGTTAGAAAGTCCAGTATCCAGTTGCAGAGGGAGGCAAGTTGCAGAGGGAGTCACAGTTGTTCCTCCATCAGTCACTGAGCTTTACCAGCCCAATATAAATAAATTACACTTCACGGGAATCTGATCAACAGATCCTTAATTCTCACCTTTTGGCAGATTCTAATCCTTCCTTTCCATGAACCAATTTGGTTACTTCTGCTGCTAGTCGTTTTTGGGCAATGCGCTTTCCTGGATCAGTTCCATGATTGACCATAATGCTTTCAATCTCCGGAAGTGGAATGAAGGTAAAGAGTTTAAGATATCTACAGTAAAACAGATTAAAACAAAAACTAGTAACAGATAAGTTGGCTTCATAATAGCAAGATCAAACGTCATTAATCTAAAATTATTGACATAAAATTACACTTATGTGCCCTGGGAAAACACCCCTATCTGTACACCATCCTCCCCTTAAATTCAGAAGTAATGTTCACATTTGTTGATGTCCACTCAATACAGGGGTAACATCGGTTGCAATTTA
This sequence comes from Leucoraja erinaceus, assembly GCF_028641065.1. Taxonomy (NCBI): domain Eukaryota; kingdom Metazoa; phylum Chordata; class Chondrichthyes; order Rajiformes; family Rajidae; genus Leucoraja; species Leucoraja erinaceus. The sequence continues at coordinate 6,497,950 of NC_073395.1, forward strand.
TATGAATTATTAAGTCATTCAAACAATTATAAAACATGACATTGACACTATTTTTAATACTGTAAACAGCAAGGTATGTAAATGGATACAGTGCCCTCCAAGCCATTCTTTTATTGGAAATACTTCTGAAATGAGAAATGGCGTTTTCAACATATATTCTACCACTGATCTTAGGGAATTATGAAACTATAGCAACCTACAAATTATATTTTTAACATACTTTTAAATCAGGGGCGCTCCAGTAATCCAACATGTAGATCGAACTTTGGACTTTTCTTTTCTAAATGGCATCAAACTATGGCAATGGTGCAAGAATTTCACTTGTGCAGTGCAAACGTGACAATAAACAACCAATGAATCTATCCCTGTTCTCCAGAGAAACTCTCAAAGATCTTGTATAGTATACAAGCCCAAAGATTAAGAAATAAATAACTTGCCTTTCTATGTTTGAATCTGGTTGCCTGACAAAATACTGATACAGTTCAAAGGGCGAGGTCTTATTTTTGTTTAACCATACTGCATTTCCTGCAGTTTTTCCCAGTTTATCCCCTGAAGCACTGGTCACAAGCGGTACCATGATGCCGTAGACGTCTTGCCCAGTTACCCTGCAAATTCCGAAGTATATGTTAAGGAACAAAGTACCAGCAGAAAACAAATCCACATTAATATCAAGACACAAAATGCTGGAGTAACTCAGCGGGTCAGGCAGTATCTCGGGAGAAAATAGGTGACGTTTCGAGACCCTTCATCAGACCGAGAGTCAGGGAGGGGGACACTGGAGATATGGGAAAAGTATAGAACAAAGCAGAGCCTGCATTGTGACTCAGGAAAGGTGCAGCCCACAATAGTCTATTATTGGCTGGAGACATGGTGATAACCAAAGATCCTATAGCAAACACACAAACTGTTCCCCCGCAACACTGATTACACTGCGAGAGGGATATACAAAGTCGGGTCGGGTTTACTGCAATGGCCGACGAATAGGCGGACGTTCCGCTCCGTTGCGTACTACACGTCAGCCCATCGGTTTTAGCAGGACTGCACTATCTTGCTTGCTATAGGATCTTAGGTGATAACGAAGGAATACAAACTGTGAAATTAGCAAGAGGACTAGGGTGGGGGAGAATAAAAGTACAAGCAGAAAGATGAGGAGGAATTTTGTTAGTCACAGGGTGCTGATTCTGTGGAATTTGTTGCCACACGTGGCTGTGAAGACCATGTTTCTGGATATTTTTAAGGCAGAGATTGACAGATTCTTGATTGTTAGGGTGTCAGGGGCAGACACAACATGCCACCCAACGAGCGGAGGTGTACGGCGAAACGAACATGCTGGAGTAACTGTTCAAGAAGGAAATGCAGATGCTGGAAAATCGAAGGTACACAAAAATGCTGGAGAAACACAGCGGGTGCAGCAGCATCTATGGAGCGAAGGAAATAGGTAACGTTTCGGGTCGAAACCAACAGACTGATAGGGGGTGACGGGGAGAAGGAAGTAAAAAGGAGGAGGAGCCCGAGGGCTGGGGGATGGGAGGAGACAGCCCGAGGGCTGAGGAAGGGGAGGAGACAGCAAGGGCTAACAAAATTGGGAGAATTCAATGTTCATGCCCGCAGGATGCAGACTCCCCAAGCGGAATATGAGGTGCTGTTCCTACAATTTCCGGTGTTGCTCACTCTGGCAATGGAGGAGACCCAGGACAGAGAGGTCGGATTGGGAATGGGAGGGGGAGTTGAAGTGCTGAGCCACCGGGAGGTCAGGTAGGTTCTTGCGGACCGAGCGGAAGTGTACGGCGAAACGAACACCTCCGCTCGGAGTAACTTACTGTCTCTGACTACATTCTATCTCTGTCCCACCGACTCCCCTGACAATAGTCTGAAGATGGGTCTCGACACGAAATGTCACCCATTCCTTCTCTCTGTAGATGCTGTCTGTCCCGCTGAGTTACTCCAGCATTTTGTGTCTACCTTCGATCTAAACCCGCATTTGCAGTTCTTTCCTAAACACGGTGACAGGAATTAAGGGCCTGTCCCACTTAGGCATTTTTTCAGCGACTGTCACAGTTGTAGCACGTCGCCAAACCTGGCGTCATCCTGGCAACAACCTACGACAGAAGACAAGCTATGTCAAGCCCACAGTCTTAGAAAAGTTTTGAAAATTTCAAAATTCAGCGACGACCAAAAAAACTTTACGACTTCTCACAACCATACAGGTGTCACCCCGCGACCATGTGGAAACAGCCTTGTCGCATGTAGTGGCCGAAAAAAATCGCCTAAGTGGTACATGTTTAAGAAAGAACTGCAGATGCTGGAAAAATCGAAGGTAGACAAAAATGCTGGAGAAACTCAGCGGGTGAGGAAGCATCTATGGAGCGAAGGAATAGGCGACGTTTCGGGTTGAGACCCTTCTTCGGACAGGGGCTATATGGGGAGAATGCAGGAGATTGGGGTTGGGTGGAAAAATAGATCGGCCATGATTGAATGGTGGAGAAGACTTGGTGTGCAGAATGGCCTAATTCTGCACCTAGAACTTATGAAACGTGACATTTAATAAGAGTGATTTTCCAGACTTGCGAATGAATTCGTATCCAGACGTGATGTTGCCCAGTTGATCCATGCCTCCCAGTTGGATCCTACAATCGTGGTGTAGGTTCAAGTAGTAGAAGTCGTAGGCTTGGAACATCTGGTAGGTGAACTCGGTGAAGCTCATGCCCTCGGGGCTCTTGAGGCGAGCTTGCACACTCTGCCGGCTCAGCATGGTGCCCATGCGGAAATGCCTTCCCACGGTGTCGATGAAGTCCACCAGCCCCTTGCCCTGGTACCAGTCGGAGTTGTCGAGGAGGGTGAGCGGGGCCTGGGGCTGGTCGGCGTCGCAGAAGCAGGCGTGGTGGTTGGCGAATACGGCCTGGACGCTGGTCCGCAGACCGCGGGCATTGTTCCGCACCGCCTCGGCGCTCAGTGACCCCCGCTCGCCGCTGCCGCCGCGGCCGCTCGGGTCGCCCAGGCGGGCGGTGGCGCCGCCCAGCAGCAGCAGGACGCGGTGCCCGGCGCGCTGCAGGTGGATGAGGCCGAGCAGGGCGAGCAGGTGGCCGACGTGCAGGCTGTCGGCGCTGGGGTCGAAGCCGCAGTACACGGTCTGTGGCGCGGACTCGAGCAGCCGCTGCAGGCCGCCGCCGCCCTCGGCCGCCGGGAACACGTCCTGGACGATGCCGCGCTGGTGCAGCTGCGACAGGAGGCCGCCGCCGCTTCTCCAGCGGCTCCCGACTCGCTTGGCCGCCTTCCGCGGCGCCGAGAGGAGGGATCCCGGCGCCCACAGCGACCACCAGAGCGGGGCCGCCCGCACCATGGGCGCCGCCATCTTGCCCGCTGCGCTGTGCGTGGTGACGTCACGGGGCACCGCCACCTTGCCCGCTGCGCTGTGCGTGGTGACGTCACGGGACACCGCCACCCTGCCCGCTGCGCCGTGCGTGGTGACGTCACGGGGCACCGCCACCTTGCCCGCTGCGCTGTGCGTGGTGACGTCACGAGGCACCGCCACCTTGCCCGCTGCGCTGTGCGTGGTGACGTCACGGGGCGCCGCCACCTTGCCCGCTGCGCTGTGCGTGGTGACGTCACGGGGCACCGCCACCTTGCCCGCTGCGCTGTGCGTGGTGACGTCACGGGGCACCGCCACCTTGCCCGCTGCGCTGTGCGTGGTGACGTCACGGGGCACCGCCACCTTGACCGCTGCGCTGTGCGTGGTGACGTCACGGGGCACCGCCACCTTGCCCGCTGCGCTGTGCGTGGTGACGTCACGGGGTGCCTTTGTTGCCCTTGTCCACAATGGGTTGGGTTGGACAAGAGAAGGGGTGGATGCAAGGACCTGAATGTTGAGAGAATCAAAGATATCTAAACGCACATATTAGGTCAGAGGGTTGTGAATCTGTGCAACTCATTGCCACAGATGGCTGTGGAGGCCAAGTCAATGGATATTTTTACCTATGGCAGAGATGGATAGATTTGTATTAGTGTGGGTGTTGGGTTATGGCGAGAAGACAGGAGAATGGGGTTGAGAGGGAAAGGCAGATCAGCCATGACTGAATGGCGGGGTAGACTTTATCAGCCCAAAGGCCTAATTCTGCTCCTATCCGTAATCTCGGCTTGGACACGCTAGAGGCAGGAAACATGTTGGGGGAGTCCAGAACCAGGGGCCACAGTTTAAGAATAAGGAGTAAGCCATTTAGAACGGAGGCGAGGAAACACTCTTTCTCACAGAGAGTGGTGAGTCTGTGGAATTCTCTGCCTCAGAGGGCGATGGAGGCAGGTTCTCTGGATGCTTTCAAGAGAGAGCTAGATAGGGATCTTAAAAATTGCGTAATATGGGGAGAAGGCAGGAACGGGGTACTGATTGTGGATGATCAGCCATGATCACATTGAATGGCGGTGCTGGCTCGAAGTGCCGAATGGCCTACTCCTGCACCTATTGTCTATTGAATGGGAGCAGAATTAGGCCAATACACCCATTGGGTCTGCTCCGCCATTCGATCATGGTTTACCCACATTTCCCTCTCAACCCCATTCTCTTGCCTTGTCCCCGTAACCTTTGACACCCTTACTTATCAAGAACCTGGTTATCTACTTTAAAAATACCCAACGTCTTGGCCTCCACTGCTGTCAGTGGCAATGAATACCATAGAATGACCACCCTCTGGCTAAAGAAATTCTTCCTCATCTCCATTCTATAGATACGTCCTTTTATTCTGAGGCTGTGCCCGTTGGTCCGAGATTCCCCCACTACTGGAAAGATTCTCTCCATATTCACTCTCTTTAGGCCTTTCATTATTTGGTGGGTTTCAATAGAAAATCTCTATAGAAGCTGATACAATTATGACTTCTAAAAGACATGTGAACAAGTCAAAAGTCAACAGTCTATAATTGTCATATATACCGACAAAGGAACAATGAAAGTCTTATTTACAGCAGCATAAGAGGCTGTAAACACTATACAAGATAGCATAATAAACAAAACAAGGCTGCAGAGCGGCACAGCTGGTCGAGCTGCTGGCACACAGTGCCAGACTCGGTTTCGATCCTGACCTCATGTGCGATCTGTGTGGAGTTTGCACCTTATTCTTGTGACCACGAGGGTTTCCTCCGAGTGCTCTGATTTCCTCCCACATCCCAAAGACGTGGGGTTTTGGTTAATTAGCCTCTGCAAATGTCCCTTGTGTGGAGGGCACACAGGAGAAAGTGGGATAACATAGAACCAGTGTGTACAGGTGATCACTGGTCAGCGTGAGCACAGTGGGCCAAAAGGCCTGTTTCCACACTGTCCCTAAACTACACTGCAATATGAGTGCAAAAAAAGTCCAGAGTCTATCATGCAACCAAGACAGTTCATAGTTTTGTTTATGTAGTGAAGTGTTCAAGAGTCTTATGGCTGTTGGGAAGAAGCAGTTCTTGATCCTGGAGGTTTTCCGACCCCTATCCCTTCTTCCCAAGGGTAGGAGTGAAATGAGAGCGTGGCCAGGCTGGAATGGGTCTTTGATGATGCTGGTTGCCTTTTTAAGGCAGCGCCTCCCATAGATTTATTCGATGGTTGGGAGGTCAGTACCTGTGATATATGGATAGGAAAGATTTGGAAGGCTTGGGCTAAAAGCAGGTATATAGGACTGGCCTAATATATCAACTTGGATGAAATGGACAAGATGGGCCTGTTTCCATGCAGAACAAGTCGAGGTCTATGGTATCAGCATGAAAATCTTGTCCAATCACTATTTAAAAATAAAAATAGGTTTTAATTGGGGCTGCACAGGGATACAGTTGGTAGAGCTACTGCTTCACAGCGCCAGAAACTCAGTTTCAATTCTGGCCGCTGGTGCTGTCTATGTGGAGTTTACATGTTTTCTGTGATCGCATTTGTTTCCTCTGGGTGTTCCGGTTTCCTCCCACGTCCCAAAGATGTTTGAGTTTGTAGGTTAATTGTATATTTATTCCTCTCATACAAGTAAAGGAAATATTGGAACAAGGTACAACGGCTAAGGTTAAAAGACACAGTAAGCCATACTTTTCTTTGCTTACTGACAGGACACAAGTCGCCAAATTTATTGTGGAGATTTTTTGCTCTCTTCCCAGGGCTGTATTTTTCCATTTGGAACCAGGGTGAAAGAATCAAAGCCAATTTAAACTGGCATTGCTCAATACATTATCATCTGGTTTACTACATTCAAAGGGCAAGGAATCAAAGAAATCAAAAGCACAGACTGTTAATATGTTCTAATTAGTTATTTACATGAAAATCAATTAAAATCTTTTTTTTTAAATACCCACTGCAGTCCATTAAAGATGTTGTGGAATGTGTGAAAATTACACTGTATCTCATTGGAATGCTAGTCATTACAAATAGCAATGTGTTACCATCAATACATCTTTGAAGACTGTGGCATAACCATCTTTAATTAAACATCAACTTCTATATACATTCTAATCCATTGCATTTCATAATCAGGTACTGAATGAATAGCCCAGGAAATGTACTCTAAGCAGCTGATTAAATAAAAAAACATTTGGATAACAACAACAGAGTTTCACGAAGAACAGAGAGCTTCCTTAGTCTTATAATGTACAGGCCTGTAGACCATTGTAGGGAGATGTAAGTGTCAAATAATGCTCCACCACTCACAAATGCTACTTTTCAGATGCATTAAGATACTTAGCTTAGTTTAGAGATACAGCATAGAAACAGGCCCATCGGCCCATCAAGTCCACGCCAGCCACTAATCACCCACCCGTACACTAGACCTATATTATCCCAATTTCGCATGTTGTGCTTGATTAATATAGGCACAAATGGATTCCATTCCTGGCAGTGGTGTCCTCACTAAGGTTCTTCAAAGAATGCAACTTGTGTACAACAATTAATTATTGTTGAGCAATTTTAATCCAAGCCCATTAATCCACGTGGTAAAGGCATCAGTTTCCAAATATTGAGATAAATCACCTTGACAAATCATTACTCAAACTCAATGAGTTTATTAGGTACTGTATGTTGACCATCACTGGCACTGTTTGAGGCATATCTTTTTAAAAAACAGAAGCACACAGAAACCAATTCCCATCTCATACTGACTGGTGCACATTGTGCAGGTAGATGCATTGTATTCAGCATAGACATTGTGGGCCAAAGGGCCTATTCTTGTGCTGCACTGTTCTATGAAACCTTAAAGTTTGTAAAGAGAGCATTTGAAAACTTGAAAAGAATTCCATTATGTATAATACTGCTATTTATTCAATTTTAATACTGTACTGATTGGAGACTTACCAACAAAAACTGTATATACATGAATTCTCATCCCTGCCAATCAAAATTTAAAAAAACTGCAATCACTTTTGATTTAAACGATACTAGAAATGATGATACCGCTGGTACAGTCAGTGTATGCTAACATGTCGAAGGGCTGATACAGTTAAGCGGGTTTCAGGCTGGGTGACTATAGTGAATGCAGAACAATATTAAAAAACGTGCAAAAACAGGTCTTCCAATGTGTAGAGCCCAGACGCAGTTCGCAGGCGTCTTCTGCAATGTAGGCTCAAGATTTGTAGCACTCGTTCACAGAACTGGTAAGGTACAAGGTGAAATGACACAGGTTTGCTCTCTGGAATTCTCACTCAAGGGTGGAGTTAGTGTAAGTGGTCAAGAAAATGCACCCTAAATTAACCTGTAATTACTTTTAACACCGTGTTTCAGACTCATATTAGAGTGCATTTTCCTGGGATTTAATACTGTATGGACAACAAGTAAACTTTTGCATGATGATTTTCTATAATAGCATTGAACAATCTTTTTTATACAGGAGACAATTTTAAGGGGCAACTTGCTCCCTCACAAAATGTACATGAACTCATCTGGTTTTTTCTCCAGAAAATGCATTAAAGAACCTTTTTTTTAAACCTCTCTTGACCCATTCTAATCTTGCTCCAATGTTGTCCTTGCTGATGATGGGTTGTGCATTGCAAAGACCCGTGGACAGGTTCTGTGGAGCTGAGGTGATGTTAAGATGCGGCTCCATTGTCCTCTGAAAGCAAGTCCTGTTTGTGAAGATTTGGGGTGAGAGTGTGGATGGAGAAAAGGCATGGCAAATGTCTCTTTGTTCTGGATTAAGTGTGTAGGAAGGAACTGCAGATGCTGATTTACACCAAAGATAGTCACAAAATGCTGGAGTAACATAGTGGCGCAGCTGTAAAGTTGCTGCCTTACAGAGCTTACAGCGTCAGAGACCCGGGTTCGATCCTGACTTTGGGTGCTGTCTATACGGAGTTTGTACGTTCTCCCTGTGACCTGCGTGGGTTTCCTCCGTTACCTTCGGTTTCCTCCCACATTACAAAGATGTACAGATTTGTAGGTTAATTGGCTTGGTATAAATGTCAATTGTCCTTAATGTGTGTAGGATAGTGTTAATGTGTGGGGATCGCTGGTCATTGTGGACTCAGTGGGCTGAAGGGCCTGTTTTCACGCTGTATCTCTAAACTAAATCAAACTCAGTGGGTCGGGCAGCAACTCTGGAGAGAAGGAATAGGTGATGTTTCGGGTTGAGACCCTTTTTCAGACGTTTCCGGTTGAGACCCGAAAAGCCATCTATTCCTTTTTCCCAAAGATGCCGCCTGACCCACAGTTACTCCAGAATTTTGTCTATCAACATTAACGATGTTTATAAAGAAGTGACCAGGAAAAAAAATATTCAAAAAGCATTTCTGTGACAGAAGTTTTAGTAAGTGTGTCAAAAAAAATGTAACTCAATGATAATCTTTTTCTTTTTGTAAATTAATTATAACACATCATATCCTTCCTTGGACAAGACTCAGGACAACAAGCATACTTTTGCACAGTAATCTTCTGTAATAGCATCAAATAACTTTTTTTCTCAAGGAGATCATTTTAAAGAGCAACTTGCTCTCTCACAGTTCCATAAACGCCATCTATTTTTTGTTTAGAAAGTGCATTTACATTTACATAGAAATGGTGACAAGCACTACTTTTAAGAGACTAATAGTTTTGTCTTGTTTGGTTTCCATTTTGTTGCATGTTCAAGAGAATAGAACCCTTAATATCCAGACACATACAAAAACATTTCAAATGCTACAGTCCACTTGAATTCAAATTGGAGTACCCCTTCCTCAGATCACTTATATAATTTGAGCTTTGGCATACAATTGCTTAATTTGCAACACTAAGGCTCAGCAAAACCTTTCAAATTAATGGACGTCGGCAGGCTTCAAATTTTCTAGTGATCTGTAGGATTATTTTTGAAATATTTATAAATAAAGTCACGAAACGTTGCATTTGATAGTTAATGATGAATAGGTAGCAAAGACTAATGAACAATCAAGATCAGTAGATCAGTAATCCACAGTAAAGTCAGTAAAATCAGCAATTTCTCATCACATTCTGCTTGAGCCTGCTGTGGACTTGCATCAGAATAAATCAGTTTGATTTCACCATTCGGCAGAATACTTACATGGTAGAAGAACGAGCTGCTTTTGTACCCCTACTGTACATATTTACATGATAACAGGATTTGAAGGCAGTAATGAGTTTGAACTATTTAATTGGACTTATTTATATTATGATATTATCGTAACCTCTTAGCGTGTTATTGTCTGACTTTCATTTATACAAGTGTATACCTTGTAGATATATTTACGGTGCCACATGCAAGTTTATTTTCTTCCTGGACTTTTTGGAGATGATTTTCTTTCCTCTCAATTTATGGGGTGACTCGATTCTGAAATCAAATATTATTCACAGTCCGAGAGATTCATCTTCCTCCCCGGACCACGGCTGTAGCTCTGCTGAACACAATTACATGGATTGGGATGTTTCTGCCTCGTTTTTGATTTTGAATTCCTTCTCTGGTCAACCGCGGGCAGGGAAGTCACCGTCTCAAAATCCCTTCTTGAGAGTTAAGAGATTAAGGTTCATCAGGAATAGCAGTAGAGTTAAGCCATTCGGCCCATCAAGTCTACTCCACCATTCAATCATGGCTGATGTATCTCTCCTAACCCCATTCTCCTGCCTTCTGCCCATAACCTCTGACACCTGTACTGATCAAGAATCATCTATCTCTGCCAGTAAAATATCCACTGACTTGGCCTCCACAGCCGTCTGTGGCAAAGAATTCCACAGATTCACCACCCTGAAATTCCAAAGATTAACCTGCTGTCTTTTGACAATGTGGATTCCTATCATTTTGTAGTGCAGCAAAACCTCCTTGTTGCATGGTTGCCGGGATTACGACTAGTTGAGGAAGCGGGTTAATTTTTAATAATTAACTGCTTCATGTGCACATGAACCTTTGGGTATCCCAAGCTAACCCGCACCTGATACACAGGTGGGGCACGAGAAGGATACCTCAGCTTTAATAAATACAATAATATAACATCAATTCTTTGCCGCTGCTTAAAGCACAAGGACATTAGACAGATTGATTTCAAATACAGAAACTAGTGGTCTCACGAAAACAAAAAACTCTTAGGTCTGTTCATTTCCACTGAAACTTCACAGAAAACAGTCTGAATGTCTGAGCTATGGACCACAGTTCTTCACAGTTCATTAATTGCCATTCTGTACATGCATCATGTACACCAATTTAAATTCACTGCTTCAACCGAGCAACCAAATACGTAGACGATATAACATCACCATAATATAAAGCTTATTTAATTGTCCAGTGTTTTCTTAAATGTTATAAGTTTGTGCTGGATAGTTTTTTCCCGACTGCTTGGTCACTGAAAGAGTTTTGGTGCAAATAGTAACAGAAGTTACTGACCAATGCAGTCTCTGTTTGTCGGATTAGTCGGGGTGAAAGGACGAGAAATAGTGAGCGTAGACATTTCATTTGAAGAAGTTTTTAAACGTTTTTTTCCCCCACACGAGATACCACACATGCTTTAGAAATCATCCTTAAGGTGGTTTTGGATTCTCAGTGTCAGCCGCTGTGTAGCTGGAGTCAACGCTCAGTCAAGAGGTGGAGGCCTCATCGCTACTGAAGTCATCATTGTCAGTGGGCGTGTCCCCCCTCGCGGCCATGCTGATTATTTTCAGCCACTGTTGCTTGTGATCGTCAGAGTCCGCGGCAAAGGTGTGGACGAACCTCGATTGTTTCAGCCTGAACACGTGCGACGCGTCCACCCCCCGTGGATTATCTTCGATCACGTAGCCGAGGAGAGGGATCGTGGCGAGTGCCTTCACGTCCTGAAGATAAAACGGCAAAATAAAATAACCTTCTGGAAAAGTATTTTTAAGTATCATTAGGCCATCCAGCCCATCATTCAATCATGGCTGATCATGGCCGCCATTCGATCATGGTTTACCCACATTTCCCTCTCAACCCCATTAGAAACATAGAAACATAGAAATTAAGTGCAGGAGTAGGCCATTCGGCCCTTCGAGCCTGCACCGCCATTCAATATGATCATGGCTGATCATCCAACTCAGTATCCCGTACCTGCCTTCTCTCCATACCCCCTGATCCCCTTAGCCACAAGGGCCACATCTAACTCCCTCTTAAATATAGCCAATGAACTGGCCTCAACTACCCTCTGTGGCAGAGAGTTCCAGAGATTCACCACTCTCTGTGTGAAAAAAAGTTCTTCTCATCTCGGTTTTAAAGGATTTCCCCTTTATCCTTAAGCTGTGACCCCTTGTCCTGGACTTCCCTAACATCGGGAACAATCTTCCTGCATCTAGCCTGTCCAACCCCTTAAGAATTTTGTAAGTTTCTATAAGATCCCCTCTCAATCTCCTAAATTCTAGAGTGTATAAACCAAGTCTATCCAGTCTTTCTTCATAAGACAGTCCTGACATCCCAGGAATCAGTCTGGTGAACCGTCTCTGCACTCCCTCTATGGCAATAATGTCCTTCTTATCCCCCAAAATCCTCCTGCCTTATCCCCCAAAATCTCTGACACCCGCACTAATCAAAAATCTGACAATCTCCACTTTAAAAATACCCAATGACCTGAACTCCACAGCCATCTGTGGCAATGGAATTCACACATTCACCACCCTCTGAATAAAGTAATTCCTCCTCATCTCCTTTCTACAGGTACGTCCTTTAATTCTGAGGCTGTGGCCTCTGGTCCTGGACGTTCCCACTGGTGGAAACATCCTCTCCACGTCCACTCTACCCAAGCCTTTCACTATTCGATAAGTTTGAATGAGGTTCGCCCTCATCCTTCTAAACTCCCGCGAGTACAAGCCATCAAACGCTCATCAAACACAAACATACTTAACGACCCAAAAATCACCAATCTAATTGATCCATGCCCTTACATTTTGGGAAATAATTGTGTTTATTGAAACTGGTAATGCAAGCAATGGGATGTCCCATGACCGAAGATGGAACACTTAGACAATAGACAATAGGTGCAGGAGTAGGCCATTCGGCCCTTCGAGCCAGCACCGCCATTCAATGTGATCATGGCTGATCATCCCCAGTCAGTACCCCGTTCCTGCCTTCTCCCCATATCCCCTGACTCCGCTATTTTTAAGAGCCCTATCTAGCTCTCTCTTGAAAGCATCCAGAGAACCTTCCTCCACCGCCCTCTGAGGCAGAGAATTCCACAAAACACTTGCCAGTCTCACCAAGTACATATATTTTGCAGGGCATCTGCCCACCTAGAATAAATTTTGCCTTAAAATCAGGATGGATAGAATCTCTGTCACAGGTCAATACTAACCTTCCATACATTGGTTTAATTCTACTTGTGGCCTTTCTAAGCAGAACAGTCACCTGTCCACACCCTTCCTCAACATTTCCCTGCCACCTGTCACCCAAAGAAACCTCTGTACTTGTATGTGTGGGTAGGTACATAATTATGCACCGTGAGACTTATTCACAGGCTTTAGCCGAAAGAGGCCTCAAAGTCAGTGTTAAGAAGTACACGGTGGCACAACTAGTAGAGCTTGTGCCTCACAGCAATAGACAGAGACCTGGGGCTCGGTCCTAACCTCAGGTGCTGTCTCTGTGGAGTTTGTATGTTCTCCCTGTAACTGTTTGGGCTTCCTCCGGGTGCTCCGGTTTCCTCCCATCTCCCCAAAGACGTGTGGATTTGTAGGTTGATTGGCGCTCTGTAAGTTGGCCCCAGTGTGTAGGGAGTGGATGCAGAAGTGGTATAACACAGAACTAGTGTGAACAGGTGATCGAGGGTTGGCATGGACTCGGTGGGCTGAAGGGCCTGCTCGCATACCATATCTCTAAACTTAAAAAAAACTAAAATCTCCAGAAGAAGCTGGCAGTGTGTATATATCCAGGTTTGCTCCCTCTCTGGTAAGTTCCCATGGTGAATCCCGTATTTTTCTTCTCCATCCCCATGCAGCCAGTGATCTTTCAGTTAAGGACAAACACTCATACCTGGGGTGCTCCATACATGTACAGAACCAAGCCCTCATTCTTAGGAATCACACACCACACTTTCTGCCAGGGTTTGGCCGGTTTCTCCAGATATTGAAGAAAATTGCAGATGATACAGTTCTCTGAGACTTCAGCAGCGTCAATCTGAAAGGCGGAATGTGAAGAGGGAGTTTAAAAAAAATCAAATTTAATTGATGAGAGCAGAAAAGTTACAGATTACATATCACAAAAAAATGACGTCACAGAGTATAAACCCTCTGCATGGGTGGAAATCCCCAGGGCAGGGGGGGGGGGGGGGGCGGGGAGGGGGCACGTCCCCTCCATGTTTTGAGAGGTGGGTGACAATCCTCCCATGTTTTGTAATCCAGATTTTGAAATTCGGTGAAAATAAAATCTATTCAAATCTCCACTTTCCGCGAGACAGTGGGGGTGGGTCTGATGATGAGACATCAGTGAGCAGGCAGTGGTGGGGGGGGGAACACATGATGATTCAGCGCGATGATTGGAGAAGGGAGTTGTCGGTCAGAGGCGGAAGTAGGGGGGTGGGACTGAGGATAGAGAGCGGTGATTGGAGGAGGGAGACGTCCTGGTGGAGCAAAGGTCATAGAGCGGAGCTTGAATTGGCCCGTTCGCGGGGCCTTTCATCGCCCAGAACGGCTTAAAATCGGCCGCTGGATCTGCCACCGCCCTGCGGTCAAATTGCTGCGTCGAGGCGATCGAGGCTCCCGATGTTGAAGCCCCCGCCGGGGGATGGAAGATCCCGCGGCCGGTTTTAAGCCGTGCCAGGCGATGAAAGGCCCCGCTAACGGGCTGATTCAGGCCCCACGATTCGGGGCGGACGAAGTTGCTGTTGTTGGAGTTCGGAATCGGTCACCAACCAGGTCAGTTCCCGATGTTATTGTCCACAGGGCCTAGGGCCGAAGCCTCCGAAGCCGTGCGTGTGCGCGGCCACCAAGAAATCGTGTCCCCCCCATGTTTTGATAGCGATTTCCGCCCCCCTGAATCTCTGGATAATTACCCGCCGTTTTGCAATTAATCTTTATTATCACTTGGACTATTGTACTTTATCACAAGTGACATTTGCTATATCTGAATACAAACCTTGTAGACCACAAGTAGGCAGGCTATTTTAGACCAAGTATTTGGCCACAATACACATGCACATGCACACACATACTGGCTCAGACACAAGATGCTTGAGTAACTCAGCGGGACAAGCAGTATCTCTGGAGAGAAGGAATGGGTGACATTTTGGGTTGAGACCCTTCTTCAGACTGAGGGTCGGGGGAGAGGGAGTCTGGAGATATGGGAGGACAAGGTGTGAAAACAACAGATCAAAGCAGACGACGATCAAGGAAATGTAAAACGGTGGTCTCGACCCGAAAGATCACGCACTCCTTCTCCCCAGAGATGCTGCCTGTCCCGCTGAGTTACTCCAGCATTTTGTGTCTGTCTGCAGTGTAAACCAGCATCTGACATTCCTTCCTACACATCCCGGCACGTTTGGCAAACGAAGGCTCGTACCTCCAGAATTCCTTTCTTCCTTTTTTCATCTTTCTCCTCACTGTCCGTTTGTCCTGTTATGATGATGTAACAGTCTTTACACACTTTGTTGGGCTTGTTGCTGTCGTAGGCAAGGTTTGCCTTGTAGTCAGAACACTTCCAACAGACAACCTAGAGGAAAGAAGTGACGCATGTTACAAATCCCTCAATTAGTCACGCGCAACTGAAAATACCACCAGGCTCAGATACCCAAGCAGATAATGCAGAGCAGCATTCCTGCCGTAGTATTGCAGCAGAGCAGAACGATGCTATCAGAGCTCTTGTTTTGCTGATAACACTTAATACGGGTCCCATCTGTTCTCAGACTGAATGTTACAAAATTCCTTGGCACTGTTTCAAAGTGCACGGAATTTATTCCCAGTGCCCCGGCTCATACATTCCCCATCAATCAAAATGACAAAACATTGAGTCATTAAATCGTTGTTCTATGTGGACATATGAACAGTGATCACAGTGGCGCAGCGGGTAGAGCTGCTGCCTCAATGCACCAAGTTAAATCCTGAGGTACACAAAATTGCTGGAGAAACTCAGCGGGTGCAGCAGCATCTATGGAGCGAAGGAAATAGGCGACGTTTCGGGCCGAAACCCTTCTTCAGACTGATGGGGGGTGGGGGGGGGGGGAGAAGGAAGGAAAAGGGGAGGAGGAGGAGCCCGAGGGTGGGCGGATGGGAGGAGACAGCTAGAGGGTTAAGGAAGGGGAGGAGACAGCAATTTTGCTAGCCCTTGCTGTCTCCTCCCCTTCCTTCCTACCTGCATTTGGCCCGTATTTCTCCAAACCCGTCCTATCCATGTACATGTCTAAATGTTCCTTAAACAAAACTAAAGTTTGCTGGAGACACGAGGATGTTAAGGGCCTGTCCCACTTGCATGCGATTGCATGCGTTTGGCGCGACCAAACGGAAGCAGAGTTTGTGCTAAGTACACGCTAAGTTCGCTCTAAGTTGGCGCGTGACGTAATTTGCGTCATACTTACCAATCAGCTGGGCAGGAGGCGGGCCGACTGAATTTGGGCGTCGCACGGCGTGACGTCATCACGCAATGCCACGCCGGGCAGTGACGTCATCACGCAACGCCACGCGCTAGGCGTACGCCATCAAGACGCTGCGTACGACATAAAGACGCTGCGTACACCCGCAATGCACCTGCGGGTCGACAGGCCGTTGGTGCGCGTAATATTTGGACAGTGCGGGATTTTCGGAGCCCTGCGCGATGTCGGGGACAACCCCGCACAACTCCATACGCCTCCGCGCTTCGAAGTGGGACCGGCCCTGCGCGGTCCATATGCCTCAAGCGACCACGTTTGGTCGTGCAAGACGCATGCAATCGCATGCAAGTGGGACAGGCCCTTTAGTATACAGTGCTGGAGGAACTCAGCGAGCCTGACAGCACCTGTGGAGGGAAACGATAGAGGATGGTTCGGGTTAGGGAGCTTCCCTGGTGAGTTTGCTACTTACACATCCACACGCTCGACAGTGGTGCCTTCGCCGGGTCAGAGCGTTGAAGGGCTCTTTACATTTCATGCACAAAGTGACCTCATTGTCGCGAATCCACCTCGGTGCCCTCATCCCCAACTCTGCCGTCTTGAAGCATTAAAGAAATAAAATAAAACACTCGGGACCAATGAAGAAACATGGCAGTTATACAGCTAATAAACTAAATATTGCTTATAAAATGAGCGTGTCTGAAAACGCAGAGCGGCACGGTGGCACAGCGGTAGAGTTACTGCCTTACAGCGTCAGAGACCCAGTTTCAATGTACAGAGAGCACCCATAGTCAGTATTGAACCTGGTTCACTGTTTATTTGTTTGTTTGTTTGTTCTCCCCATGACCACGTTTTCTCCGGGTGCTCCGGTTTCCTCCCACACTCCAAGGACAAACAGGGTTGTAGGTTAATTGGCTTGGGTAAAAATTGTAAATTGTCCCTAGTGTGTAGGATAGTGCCAGTGTACAGGGATCGCTGGTCGGCATGGACTCAGTGGGCCGAAGGGCCTGTTGCCACACTGTATCTCTAAAGTCTAAAACTCTATGCTATTCAATGCCAGGGGTTATGTAGTGAAGGCAGGAGAATGGGGTTTGGAGGGAAAGATGGATGAGCTATGATTGAAATTTGGAGTAGACGATGGGCCGAATGGCCTAATTCTTCTCCTATCACTTTTAGACATTCGAATCGTTCCTGGGTCTGTGAAGTTTTAAGGCAGTAGCTCTACTGCTGCGCCACTGTGCCATGTCAAGGGTCATGGGCGGAAGGCAGGAGAATGGGGTTGAGAGGGAAAGATAGATCAGCCATGATCAGGCTGAGTAGACTTGATGGGCCGAACGGCCTGATTCTGTTCCTAGAACGTATAAATAATTCGAACATGCACTTCCTGCACAGTGCAACATCTGCTTCACAACATTTCAAGTTACATTCTCATCGTGCAAAACTAAGTCTTCGTTGTACAACTTATTAAAATAGCAAAGCATGAAAACTGAGATTTAGTATTATTATAAAAACATCTTAAATATCACTTATCTAATAAAGAATCAGAATATTCTCAGAGTCAGGAGGAGGAAGTTTCATTAAAAATGTGTTCCTCATTGAGTATTTTATCAGCTTTACTGCAGAAATCAAAATGACATTAATGACCGGGTATTTACAAAACATCATGGAACTTACTGAAACCTCAGGGCCATGGTCTTCCCCTTCTTTAGCTATCGCAGATCTGAAAGTTTCATTCTTCTGTTTAAAGTCATGTATTGTATATTTCAGAGCCTGCATCATCAAACCCAAGGAGAATAGTATCAAACAGACGACACCAAGATATGCAAGTCAAACACTGCGGGTTCTCAATGTCTTTGTGGTTGAATAAGGCAGATCATCTGGCTCAAATGAGTGTAGGACAAACTGCCCAGGATAATACTAGACAGTGTATGGTTCCTTTTTCATTAGTACTATATTTAATAGATACTTCACTCTTTTCACCAGTGGAGCAAATATGCACATATAAGTGACCACATAACAATAATCCCATGGTCAGTGTTACGCCAATATTGATTTGCATTTTATTGTGCATGCGCACACACTATATCTTACAACTACATATATATATATCTTAATGATGTAGTTATTAGTATATATATATGTATATTTATAGCTGGAGTAACTCAACGGGTAAGGCAGCATCTCTGGAGAAAAAGGATAGGTGATGCTTTGGGCCGGGACCCTTCTTCAGAAACGTCACCCATTCTTTTTCTCTAGGGATGCTGCCTGACCCGTTGAGTTACTTCAGCACTTTGTGTCTATTTTTGGCATAAACCAGCATCTGCAGTTCTTTGTTGTTATATATTTGACATCTTGGCAGAATGGCCTAAAGGAACTGTCCCACTTTCACAACCTAATTCACGACCTTTTTTACTCGTGGACATTTTTCCATCAGGCAAGAAAAACGCCCCGACCTACTTGATGCCACGAGTACCTACGACTAGCAACACGGCCTGCTACGACCTACCTATAACCTACCTACGACCTTGCGACGACCCTGCTGCGAATACGAGTCAAGGGCAAACTGGGCAGAGGTCGTGAGAGTGGGACAGGCCCTTAATTCTGCTCCTAGCACTTGCAGCTAAAACGTACATTTGAAAGATTTGCGTCATTCTTTCCTTCAGATCAGTATCAAAATGTCAAGTTGGAAGATATCAATAGCAATACATTTTGTCTTTACCTTTATCCATTCTTCCTTGTCCTGATCAGAGCTGAAACAAAACAAAAACGTGATCAGAATGCTCGCTGCTGAGTAAATGTTTGCTCATTGCGGCAAAAGTAACAAAATTGTGAACAAATTCCCTTTCATTTTGTGGCAAAAAGTCTGCCCAGACTTGGCAATAATGTGGCCGTTGTGTATATCTACCAAACATCTGCCTGAATGTCTTGTGCTGCTTCCTGTCATGGGGGTTGTTGACAATTTATATTTGAACATGTTGTTAATATAATGTATCGATTACAAGCTAATTTTACTTATTCCCATCCGTACAAAATTTGGCATTGATCCACTATTTAATTAAAATTCTACAGAATACATCATAAAATTGCACTCAACATCTATCATGAAAGATGCCATTTTCCTCTGAAAATACATTGCTCCCTTTACCTAGTTTTGCTCATATTTATAAAAACATTAAATAAAATCATTTGTGTTGGATCTCAGTAATGAAAATATTAAAATAATACATTTAATAAAATATTTTTTGTTGGATTCCAGTAATGAAAATATTAAATAATACATTTTAATAGTGTTAAAATATTAAACAATATTAAATCACACAATATTGTTAAATTGCATTAAATATTTTTTAACACAAAGTAAAAGTAACATCTTCTGTGTTAAAATGCAACAAAGATTATACAGAAATTTCTGAATGAATGGTCAATATTGGCTCATTAATTGAGCAGAATCAGTAAGAATATACAAAGCCACCAATTAACTACAGCTGAAATTAAAATAGAAACTACAAACTGTAGACGCTGAAAATCTGAAAGTAAAACTGAGAACAGACAGAATCTCTGGAGAAAAGGAATAGTTGACGTTTTAGGTCGAGTCCATTCATCATCTCTGGAGAACGTGGATAGGTGGCGTTTCTGGTCGGGACACCTATCCACGCTCTCCAAAGATGCTGCCTGACCAGCTGAGATACTCCAGCACTTTGGGTCCTTTCGTGTATTACAGTCTGAAGAAGGGTCTCGACCCGAAACCTCACCTATTCCTTTTCTCCAGAGATGCTGCCTGACCCGCTGAGGTACTCCAGCTTTGTGTGTCTATCTTGGTTTAAACCAGCAGCTGCAGTTCCTTGCTACACATCTTCAAATTAACTTTGATTCTCTTTCCAGAGATGCTTTGTGGGTTTTTGATTGATTGATACAGCATGGAAACAGGCCCCAAGCATGTTGACCATTGGGCACACACTCACACTAGTTCTGTTATCCCACTTTCAAATCCACACCCGACGCACTCAGGACAATTTTTACAGAGGCCTAATTAACCTACAATCCCACACGTCTTTGGGATATGTGAGAAAACCGTAGAATCCGGAAGAAATACAGGGAGAACTTGCCAACTCCACACCGACAGCACTCGAGGTTAGGATTGAACCTGAGCTTCTGGAGCTCTTGAAGCTGTGCAGCCTCTACTGCGACCTGATGAGTGTTTCCAATATTTTCTATTTCTACTTATGATATAGATTTAAGAGAGAGTTAGACAGAGCTCTAGGGACTAGTGGAGTCAGGGGATATGGGGAGAAGGCAGGCACGGGTTATTGATAGGGGACGATCAGCCATGATCACAATGAATGGCGGTGCTGGCTCAGTGGGCCGAATGGCCTCCTCCTGCACCTATTTTCTATGTTTTTATGTTTCTATGATAAAATGTATCTGTGCAGTCCAATGTTGGAGAAGATAGAAAATGCACGTTAGAGTTCCTGGTCTCAATTATTATTGCACTAGTTCTCCAGGCAACAGTCAATTTACTCTTCCTGTTGAATTAGTTTGAGGAGCTCTGGAAATAAGGACAAATCTGTTTTAAACCAGCAGGTGGAGCTAGCTGATCATTGTATCTGAAGAAAAAATACTAACTGCTGGAGGAACTGAGCGAGCAAGGCTGCATCTGTGAAAGGAAATAGAATCATAAATTCATACAGCGTTGGCACAGGCCCTTCGGCCTAACATACCCAAACCGACCAACATGCCCCATCTGCAATAGTCCCACCTGCCTGCGTTTGGCCGACATCCCTCTAAACCTCTCCTATCCTTGGACCTATCTAAATGCTTCTTTAACATTGCCACAGTACTTGCCTCAACTACCTGCTCTGGCAGCTCGTTCCATACACCCACCACCCTTTGTGTAAAAAAAGTTACCCCTCAGGCTCCTGTTAAATCTTTCCCCTCTCACCTTAAACACATGTCCTCTAGTTCTTGATTCCCCTACTCTGGACAAAAGGCTGTGTAGTTACCCAGTCTAATCCTCTCATGATGTTGTATACCTTTATACGATCACCCCCTCATCCTCCTGCGCTCCAAGAAATAGAGTCCTAGCCTGCTCAACGCCCCATGGCTCAGGCCCTCAAGTCCTGGCAACATCCTTGTTAATCTTCTATGCATCCTTTCCAGTTTGAAAATGGATGGACAATGCTTCTGGTCAGGACCTTTCTTCGGGCTGATTGAGTTAAGGGGAGATAGCTGGTAGAAAAAATTGAGGTGGAGGGGGGAGGCAAGAATTGGCAAGTGATAGGTGGATCCAGGTAAAAACACATTGACTGACTGACGAATCTGGTGGGTGAGAATCCCCTGTTCCCCCTGCTCATCCCACAAGGTCACAGGGAGCTCCACACAGACAACATCTAAGGTCAGGGTCAAACCTGCATCTCTGGTGTTGGTTTTCAGTTTAGTTTTGAGATGCAGCGTGGAAACAGGCCCTTCGGTCCACCGAGTCCATGCCAACCCATGATTGCCCATACACTAGTTCTATCCTACACACTAGGCCTCTGGGCACTGTAAGGCAGCAACTCTACCACTGTGCCACTGCACCACCCATCTAGGTTTGATAAGCAATCTTGTTTTGCTAAGAAAAATATGAAAAACAGCAATTGATCAAGTGTTGCTGCTTAGCGGCACTCCAATTAAAAAAATAACACAGGAAACTAAATACACACAGGACTTCCACTTGTTCTAACACATCAAACCTACAGTTCCAGGTGTTTGAGAAAGAACTGCAGATGCTGGAAAACCCGAAGGTAGACACCTATTTCCTTCGTTCCATAGATGCTGCCTCACCCGCTGAGTTTCACCAGCATTTTTGTCTACTTTACAGTTCCAGGTTATCAGACTTAACAAAGGAAGGGACATGCTGAGCAGTAAGAAATGAGATATAATTATCCCGTCAGACTTTGATATCTCAGCAAAAACAATAAACTAAAATTAATGAGCCATGTGCTTCCTTATCTGTGTGGAATATATTAAACTCTCCTAGCAATCACCCTCAATTTACTACGCAGACAATAAAAAGTATAGTACTCACTTGGCAACAATTCATTTCAATACGTAATGAAAGCAAGCACTCGTAAAACATTCAAGATACTGGCGATCAGTCTCAAAACCTATTTGAAACGTATTCTGCTCCTCATTTTTAAGTGGAACGGAGGATGTTCCCATTTGTGACACATGCTACCAGCTCAATTAAGCAGATTGAAATAAAAGTGAAGTTTTGTTTGCTTCCTCCCACAACTGCAGTAATATGGCTCGATGTTAATCTGCTGTATCAGATGCAAAATGTTCCCTGCGCCCACCTCAACCAAGATTGCAGCCTCATGGCTGGACCACTGAATGACTGAAAAATTCAGAGAAGTACAATGTGCAATGGATTGTGCTGTTTAGTTTAAGTTTTAGATGGTCGGCTGTGACTTGAGTCCACACTGACCATCAATCACCCGAGTTCTATGTTTTGCATCTTCTGCTGGAATTTTTCCAGGGACCAATTAACCTACACAGCTGCACGTCTCTGGGATGTGGGAGGAAACCGGAGCACTTGTAAGAAACCCATGCGGTCACAGAGAGAACGTGCAAACTCCACACAGACAGCAGCCAAAGTCAAAATCGAATCAGGGTCTCTGGTGCTGTGAGGCTGGGGCTCTACCAGATGCAAAATAAGTAAGGTGTGTACTGTAGACAATTAAAATAATTAGTGATGATGAAATGACTGCGCTATGTATTGAGTATGGTTTCACAGTTCATGCAATACTTCAAAACACGTGCCCAGCCTTATCAGACCCACCTACAATGCGCTGGCACATCGAGGGGGTGTCCTCAGGATGTTTAGACAGAGGTACTGGTTACAAGTGTAACTGAATGAAAATATACCACAGCTCTTCAAAAGGACCGGCCAAGGAACATAACAACATGGGATTGTCTAAGAAAGAACTGCAGATGCTGGAAAAATCAAAGGCAGACAAAAATGCTGGAGAAACTCAGCGGGTGAGGCAGCATCTATGGAGGGAAGGAATGGGTGACGCTTCGGGTCGAGACCCTTCTTCAAACTGATGTCGGGGGGGGGGGGGGGGGGGGGGGGAAAGAAAGGAAGATGCGGAGACAGTAGGCTGTAGGAGAGCTGGGAAGGAGGAGAGGAATGAGATAGTCTGATCGTTCATCTCCCAATAGGAGCACAACGTGCCATGTTGGAAGGGCACACGAGAACAACTATTCCACTAACTGAATCTAATCATTCCCACTCCCTTGATCCTTCTCCGCCGTCCTCTAAATTAATTTCCCCCCAAAGTGCATATCCAATTCCATTTTGAAAGCCCAGACTCTGCATCTTCTACCGCTGCAGACAGCAAGTTCCAGATCATAATGAAAAAACAGAGAAAAAATTATATATTCTCACCTCCCCAGATGCATTTTACTCTCCAGTCAGAAGCAATGTGGAATAATCAGTGTTTAGCAAGTGCTTTCATTCCTACTTGCAGTTCCAATGCACCAAAATCCAACAATGTAATGTAAAACGATCTTCATTACATTATGCTGAAACAAAGAACTGCAGATGTTGGTTTACACCAAAGAAAGACACAAAGTGCTGGAGTAACTCAATGGGTCAGGCAGCATCTCTGGAGTCAAAGGACCAATGACGTTCCGGGTCGGGTCTCTTCTTCACACTCAACTTGAGTCTGAAGAAACGTCCTGACCTGAAATGTCACATGTCCTTTTTCTCCAGAGATGCCGCCTGACAGTTCTTTGTTTCGTCAGCATAATGTAATGAAGATCGTTTTACATCTGTGAATAATCACAAAAGGCGAGTTTCATCTTACCTGGCCTGCAACTCCAGTGTTCGTTCTTTTCCAGAGACCTGGAATGTGTTGGGATAGTCTTTGTTATGAGTCTCAATTACCTAAATATCAAGAAGCACAAATAAAATAGGTTTGGGTGACATAAGTAAAAAGATGTTGGTTATTTGTGGTTCACTTTTTGAGGAGAATTTAATACAGCTTGAGAGAATCTACAATTGGATATAGAAACCCTTCTAAAGAAGTGTCCCGACCCAAAACATCACCTAGCATTGTTCTTCAGGGTTGCCCCCTAACCCGCTGAGTTATGCCCCTGTCCCACTTAGGAAACCTGAACGGAAACCTCTGGAGACTTTGCGCCCCATCCAAGGTTTCTGTGTGGTTCCCGGAGGTTTCAGGTGGTTGCCAGAGGTTGCAGGTAGTGGAAGCAGGTAGGGAGACTGACAAAAACCTCCGGGAACCTCCGCGAACCGCACGGAAACCTTGGGTGGGGCGCAAAGTCTCCAGAGGTTTCCGTTCAGGTTTCCTAAGTGGGACAGGGGCATTACTCCAACATTTTGTGTCTTTCCTACAATTGGATCATATTGTCATAAGTGACAGGAGCAGAATTAGGCCATTCGGTCCATCAAGTCTACTCCGCCATTCAATCATGGCTGATCTCTCTCTCCCTCCTAACCACATTCTCCTGCCTTCTCCTTATAACCTCCGACACCCGTACTAATCAGGAATCTATCTAACTCTGCCCTAATAATATCCACTGACTTGGCCTCCACAGCCTTCTGTGGCAGAATTCCACAGATTCACCACCCTTGGACTAAAGACATTTCTCCTCATCTCCTTCCTAAAAGAACGTCCTCTAATTCTGAGGCTATGACCTCTAGTCCTAGATATGATTGTACTGCTCAATCTTTGGTCTCTGACTTGAACGGATCAGCCCACAACCAAATGCTGCATACGTTACTTACTGTGCAATAGATTTATGCCGGTTTAGATTTACGTTTGGATGGTCAACATGAACTCGGCCCACTGAGGCCACACTGACCCTCGGCCACTCGTTCACACTAGTTCTATGTTATCTCACTTTTGCATCCACCCTCTACACACTAGGGGCAATTTACAGAGGCCAATTAACCTACAAACGCACACAGGGACAGTGTGCAAACTCCACACAGACAGCTCCCGAGGTCAGGATCGAACTCTGGTCTCTGGTGCTGTGAGGCAGCAGCTCTACAGAGAATTTCTACTCTACCCCAGTGCCCAGGTCAAGACCAACATTAATTGCCACTAGAAAAATGTCAACTGAGTGACAGGCACTTTCTGGTTTACTCAGAACTTGCTAGCTTTCCAATGAAATGAGTTGTTTGCTGGTACAGATGGGACTTCCTCAGGTGCAGGGCTGTGTGATGAGGCTTGGTACAGCCACTGTAAAGATTCTGTGGGGGTAGTTTAAGGCCATTAAACCTCCAGGGTTTAAGGCCAACTAACGACGGCACACTAAGCAGTTGGAACGGTTACAGAGTCACAGTGATACAGTGTGGAAACAGGCCCTTCGGCCCGACTTGTCCACACCGGCTAACATGTTCCCACCTGCACTAGTCCCACCTGCCTGTATTTGGCCCATATCCCTCCAAACCTGTCCTATCCACGTACATGCCTGGTTGTTTCTTGATCGTTCCTGGCTCAACTATCTCATCTGGCAGCTGGTTCCATGCTCCCACCACCCTTAGTGTGAAGAAGGGCCTCGACCCGAAACTTCACCCATTCCTTCTCTCCAGAGATGCTGCCTGTCCCGCTGAGTTGCTCAGCATTTTGTGCCTATCTTCGGTGTAAACCAGCATCTGCAGTTCATTCCTATGCCCTTTGTGTGAAACCACCACCCTTCGCTCTCATGGAGTGTGTGTGGAGAGAAAAACCACTGTTGTGATGATACTGCGTGAATCCTGCAGGCGAATGGGTGGCACAGTGAACGCTGTGTGTGAATGCACTGTAACACGTATTTGCCAAAGTCATGAACAAAGTCTAAAGTGGGAAACAACTCGACCAACCTTCATGCCTTCAATACCAATTTTGGTTCGGACAGAATATCTTGTGAATACCAAACTGAACTTTGGAACACAGTACAGCAACATATTGTTCAACTGTGGGCAAAAGAAACAAGAAAGGAATGGTTAATTACTATCCATCTCCAGAGTAACTTCGTGTGAATCCTGGGGACAGTCTAAACATTTTAGCTGCAATTTCATGCCGTTGCCTTATTTAAAAAAAAAACAATTAAATAACACACTCAGAGGGTGGAACTCACTGAGTGAAAGAGGTGGCCGAATGGACATTGCGTTATAAAGTTGCTTTTTCTCTCGGATAAGTTAATATCTAATGGATTACAACATTTTTCTATTTTGAGCATGAATACAGCACTGTTTGTTCTTGTTGAAGGTCGGCAATTGTGCAGGGTTCATTCTGAGCACTTTGCAGCATTGTCCAGGCTATTGAAGGGGATGGGGGGAGGGGGTGGGAAATAACACTCATGTATGGAACAAGCTGTCAAAGGAGGTAGTTGAGGCAGGGATAATAACAGCATTAAAAAGACAATTGCTGTAGTAATGAACTGCAGATGCTGATTTACACTAAAGATAGATGCAAAATGCTGGAGTGACTCAGCGGGTCCGGCAGCATCTCTGGGGAAAAGGAATAGGTGACGTTTCAGGTCTGGGCAAGTCTGAAGAAAGGTAAAAGATAGTTGGGCAGGTACATGAAAATGAAAAGTTGACAGGGTTATGGGCCAAACATGGACAACGGGTGTAGCTTAGATGGGGCATCATGGATGAGTTGGGCCGAAGGGCCTGTTTCTCTGCTGTTTGACTCATAGACTGATTTCAGGAAGTAAACGACCAGTGGGCAATGTACACACTAGTGTTCAGCAACTGGGTTAATAAAAAGAGAAGCACCCACTGCCTGCTGCAGAAATATACTGTTTGACTTGAATGAATTTCTCAACCATTACGTCACTAAATCTGCAGTGAATATAGGCTGGAGGGTAAAGACTATGGAGATTAAAAGAAGGCCGAGCTCTCCCCAAAGACATTCCTTTCCACCGACACCGATATCCAAAACTCAAGAGACCGCACCCACTTCTCTAATGATGATGGCGGACGCCATTTAGCATGTGCCTGAATGTCTGAAAGGTGTTTCTGTCAGAGAGCATTCCTTAATGAGGGTGCAACGTCCATGTTTTATTCTCGCCTATGGCAATGCTGGTAGGTTGTGTGAGTGCAAAGAGTTCCATGAAAGCAAAACATTGTAAGACTGTAAATAACTAACCCGCCATGACTTCCAAATGAACACGTTCCAATGACAAAATAATTTCCCAGAAATTGTTGAACTAGCTACCAGTTATGTTTCTACATATTCAGACATTCATGTGAATTTAGATGGTCGTTTAATTCTTATATTACTTTATATGAGCCATTGCTAATGCAAGGATCTCAACACTGAGATTAGGGGTGGCACGGTGGTGCAGCAGTAGCAGTAGCAGTAGCCTCACAGCACCAGAGACCCGGGTTCAATCCTGACTACGGGTGCTGTCTGTACGGAGTTTGCACGTTCTCCCTGGGTGCTCCAGTTTCCTCCTCACTCCAAAGACGTATAGGTTTGTTGATTATTTGGCTTTGGTAAAAATGGTAAATTGTCCCCAGTGTGTGCAGGATGGTGCTGGTGTACAGGGGTCAGTGGTCAGTGCAGGCTCGGTGGGCCGAAGAGTCAGTTTCCACACACTAGTTCTTGGTTCTTGGTTTCCTGGTCCTCCAAAATATTCCAAATTGAATTTAAACTGGAGGTGGTGGAGGGAGGACTTAAGCCAGAAAGGGTTATTGGGAAGAAAGAGCTACTTTAAATTTAGTTGCATCTGGTTGGGTAACTATAGTAGGGTGGAGGTTATTCCATGATTATTCCACACTATCTCCAAACAAGACTAGACTAGAATGTGTAATATCAGATTGCATGGCATTTTAGTACTGGTTCCATTTGAAATGCAAACCACAATGAAATTCCACAATTTGCCCGTTTGAAGATGAGCGTTTGAGTTATAACACCAGCATAATGAAGAGCTGGAATTTGCACTGTGAATAATGATAAGGCTGTCAGCACTCAGTTAGAATAGAGAGAATCTGACAGAGGCTTTGGTTCGATGTGAAAGTCCTGCAACTCCTGTCAGAGATTGTACCAGCACCCGACAAGGAGCTCTCCGGCATTCCTTGCATCAAACATGCCAATGAAAGGACTGCAATTTGTGTACTTAAGATTCTTGTCTCATGTTTTGTGTGAGAAACGGCTGAATAAAATTAGAGCCCGTGCATATGGGCTCAAATGTAATTATGTAGCTACTGTCAATTACTGCTCAACAATCTTTGAATTGAATTGAAAGAGAGCATGGAAACAGGCCCTTCAGCCCACTGAGTCCATGCCGACCATCGATCATCTGTTTGCCCTAGATCTATGTTATTCACTAGGTTCATTTTAAGATACTGTTATTTGTTTTTAAATCTCTGAATGGGCTCGCCCCGCCTTACCTCTCTGAGCTGCTCCACCCATACGCTCCTGCCCGGTCCCTCAGGTCAGCTGGTCAGCTGCTCCTGGAGGTACCGAGGTCTAGTCGGAGGCTCAGAGGGGATAGAGCCTTCTCTGTTGCTGCTCCGGCACTCTGGAACACCCTGCCGTTGCACATCAGACAGGCCCCCTCACTGTCCATCTTCAAATCCAGTGTTAAAACGCATTTGTACTCCCTGGCTTTTGACCATGCCTGAGGCTTTGCTTTTGTTTGTGGTGTTTTTGATGTTTCTTTATTTTACATGTCTTTTCCTACTATTTCTTTTGATTGTTATTTTTGGTGTGTATTAACTTTTTTGATGATTAGTGATGTACAGCACTTTGTTGCAGCTATGTGTGTTTTTAAAGTGCTCTATAAATAAAATTATTATTATTATTATTATTATTATTATTATTATTCCACTTTCACTCCTCTCCTGATAAACTTGGGGTAGTTTACAGAGGCCAATTGTGGGAGGAAGCTGGAGCACCCTGAGGAAACCCGCACGGTCACAGGGAGAACGTGCAAACTCCACACAGACAGCAGCCAAGGTCAGCATCAAACCTGCGTCTCAGGCAACGTGACACACCAGCTACACCATCATCATAGTGAAAAAATCATCTCGCAAATTAAATCAATGCTTGAAAGATTATTTTCCATCCTTATCTTTTTCTATCTGATCTCCCTCAATATTTCTCAATCGTTATTTCATTGTCGGAGCATGATCTCAACGTGGCTATCAATTGTAAATGCAGGCTTGGATTCTGCGGGCCAGTGAATTGTTTCAATACCAAGACGCAAGGAACTGCAGATGCTGGAATCTTGAGCAAAACACAAAGAGTTGGAGTAACTCAGCGGACCAGGCAGCATCCCCGGAGAACATGGATAGGTGACCCTTCTTTGTGGGGAATGCTGTCCGACCCGCCACGTTACTCCAGCACTTTGTGTCTTTTTTGGTAAACCAGCATCTGCAGTTCCTTTCCCCCCCAAAATCATCTCACAGGCTGAGAATGCAGGAAGTAAGATCCCATTGCAAAGCCACAAATAAAGCCCTCACTGACTTTTGCCAGGTATCCATAATGTCACCAGTACTTACCAAGAAAAGATATCTTTCCTGTGATGAAGTGTTGCGAGCAGCCAGCTTTTGGATTTGTCCCTCTTTTATTAATTCATTTGAAGGATTTACTATATCCTCCTCTTCACCTCCTAGCATTTCGTACACGTCGATTAATTTCTTCATCTTTTCCTAAGTGCAAACAAAATATATTGATTATATCGAGTCTGAAGAAGTGTCTCTACCCGAAACGTCACCCGTTCCTTCTTTCCAGAGATGCTGCCTAATCCCGCTGAGTTACTCCAGCATTTTGTGCCTGTCTTGGTGTTTACAAACCTGTGGTGCTGCTGCTGCTGCTGTAAGTAAGAATGTCATTGTTCTGCTCGGGTACATATGACAACAAAACACTCTTGAATATTTATGACCCATGTTCTTAATTGCAAACTATTGGGGGAAAAAAAAGGTACATTCCCTTCCATTTAAAATCATCTTATGTCCTGCTTCAGTTCACCAAATGTGAACATTCATTGGAACGCCCCCTGTTCTGATGTCATGGCCAAGTGTGTTTTATAATGGGTTCACCAATTCTTCACATTTACTGCAGTAGTGGAACT